>NC_141535.1:215467500-215740000 GCF_021556685.1 Rattus norvegicus | reverse complement strand
GAGTCTGCAGACTTCCCCCTAGATCTGTGAAGTTTTGTGTCAGAATGGTGGTTCGTGTTGCATTGAATCCAAATAGAAATTTTGATAGTAGAGTCATGATTTTCCATGATCTCATAGCTTCTTTTATTTTCTTTTCAGCATTTTCAAATCTTCGTTAGAGAGATGTTTCACTCCTTTGATCTATGCCAGATACTTACATTTTCTTTGGAGCTATTATATGTGAGATGTTTTCCTAATTTTTCTTCCTGAGAGTTAATTGTTGGTGGATACATGTGACTCGGCAATGCTAATCTTGGGCATCTACCCAAAGAAATACTGAGAGTATCTGAAGATGATGTCTTCACAATAATGTTTGTTACTATTCTTTTCACATTAGAGAAATGGAAGTGGTCTAGATGTATATCAAGGATGAATGGGCCATAAAATGTCATCCATTTATACATAAGAATGCTATTAATCTCTAAAAGGGAAAATGCAATTATGAAATTTACAGAAAATGAATGGACCTGGGAGAATAACGTGAGAAGAGTCTCAAACTCAGGAAAGAAGAAAGCATAATGACATGGTCTCTCTCATATGCAGATCCTAGCTCACATGGTGTCTATGTAAATATGTGTAAGCATAACTAATTTAACATATTTAAAAATGAGATCAAAACAGGGTAATGTTAAGTGATAAAGGATGTCATATAGAGAAAAAGATACATCAGCCATGGAAAAGATGAAGATTTTTGCTAGTTCTACTTCTGTCATAGTTTCCCCATTGGTAGATAAACAAATTCAATTGTATGTGTATTGAATTAGCAGAAACAAGTTTTGTATGGCCCAAGAATCTGACATTCATCATTCCTCTGAGACAATGGCTATGAAGTTGGACTTGTTTTTATTCAGTTGACTATTATTAGTATATTAGAAATTAGACATGCCTAGTCACTAACTATATTTGCTATACTGACACATCCTGAAAAATTATCGTTGTTATTTTTAATTATTATTCAGGAAAGGGGTTTAGTATAGATTTCAAGTAAAAATTAAAAATATGACCAATGGCTTTAAATATAAATAACTCAACTTACCATTAAATAGATTGCTACTAGCTGAATAGATTAAACCAACATTGATGATATGGATGATAATATAACATATTAAAATTGATTTAAAAAGAAAGTAAATTTGTTGGAAATAGGAAGATGATCAGTGTGAGTGGGAGGAGTGTAGGAAAACGAGGTTAATATGTTTTATCCATATATGAAAATAACACAATTATATACATTTCAATATTAAGTATAATATATATACATACATGTTAATAAGATGACTAATGGGTTGGGGATTTAGCTCAGTGGTAGAGCGCTTGCCGAGGAAGCGCAAGGACCTGGGTTCGGTCCCCAGCTCCGAAAAAAAGAACCAAAAAAAAAAAAAATAAGATGACTAATAATAAACTAGAATAAAAACGAAGTAAACTTTTCATTTATAAGGATAAATAAATATATTGTTATATATATGTATATATATGTGTGTATATATATATATATATATATATATATATATATATATATATATATATATATATCTTCTGTCTTAGTTAAGGTTTTATTGTTGTGAACAGACACTATGACCAATGTAAGTTCTATAAAGGACAACATTTAATTGGGGCTGGCTTACAGGTTCAGAGGTTCAATACATTATCATCAAGGCGGGAGCATGGCAGCATCACAGCATCCAGGCAGGCATGGTACAAGAGGAGCTAAGTTCTACATCTTCACCCAAAGGAAGCCAGGAACAGATTAAGCACCCTCAGGCAGCTAGGAGGAGGGTCTCCAAGCCCACCTCCACAATGACACACTTCCTCCAACAAGACCACACTTTCTAATAGTGCCACTCTCGGGGACAAGCATATGCAAACCATCATATCTACTCTTCCATGCCCCTAAACATGTCTAAAACCATGATCTTTATAAAATAACATGAAGACATGATGTATAAAACACAAAATATGTTGATCTATGAAAGAAATGCAAAAAAAAAAAATTAGAATCAAAGTATTCCTGGTATAAAATACAATTGCTCTAGAAAAAAAAAATCCAAAAAATGTATACCCATACAGAAGCAGAAACTAACTGAATGAATGTCAGAATGTCTATTCAGATGTACCAAGGACGAAGCATGTTTCTAGTTGCATACCAAGCAAGCAAAAAATGTTCAGGACTGGGAAGAGGATCATGGTAAAGAGGGTTGCATGTTACTTTATCCTGTTAAAATTACATAGGGCTTATTTTGGAGACTGCCAAGTAAGACATGAATTCAAGAGATTGAAATACAATATAAAAAGTCATTAAATATAAATACCTTATTTAGGTAAGAGTATGCCATAGTTTTCTGGGTAGAATTGGAAACTAAATGAAACCATCACATTTCTATATCTGACAGAAACAGAGACGCTTTCCTAATCAACATGCAGATGAGAAGGGTGTGGCAAGCCATGCATTTTCAAGTCTACTAAATAAAAAGAATACATTATAGACCTCTCAGAAAATTATATGAAGAAGACAATGCTCCATAAAACTGACCCTCCCTCAAGTGACCCTAGGCTATGCCAAATTGAAAGCTGAAGCTAACGAAGGCAGAGAATGATAATAAATGCATGTGTGATTTATCATTTGTTAAATGTTACATTGCTCTAAATTATTAAAATTGATAGCATATTCTACTTCTGTGTCTAAATAACTTCAAAAATATTTAGCTTTCATAAATTAAGTGTCAAGCACAGATGACTAGCACCACGAGTTCTCACTTGTAACCTCTTCATGTTATTAAGAGTGCACATGAAAAAAATATAGCTCTATTTCCACCCTATGGCAAATATCACAATTGTGTTTTAATTTTAAAATATTCCCTTAATCATTTGACACAATGTTTTTCCTTAAAATGGATCTTAAATATGAAGCCTTAATAGTTTATGAATTGGTTTAACTTGTAATTTTGAGAAAGAAATTATACAGTAGGGCAGAGTTTTTAATAACCAGGCCTGACATATTCAGAAATTTTAAAAGGTTTTTCATGCAAAATGGTTAACACTATTGTTTCTGCAATGTGATCACTCAGTTTTGATGGAGTCTCTATTTTTCAGTGTTTTCCACCTAAATATTGAACTGGCCATTTAGCTAAACATTTCATTAAATGTTTTTAATTAAGTTTGTCTTCTACCCTTGATGAAACCATTTTAGGAATTATTAGTAGTGAAGACAGTTGAAAAAGTTAGTGGAGTTCTCTGGATAGATGTGCAATTGCTCAAAATGCCATTGCTCTTATTATAAATACTATAAACACCACCTGGAACAATTGAAATCAAAACTCAAAATATAATGCAAAATGTCTACATAGATCATACATATCATGTAGTATTTAGGGTCAATTTTATCATTAACAATTTTATATCTTGTTTGTTTTTTATAGATTTGATAAAGTCAAGAAATCAAGGATATATGTTGATATAACAGATCAAATTATGTATCAGAGAATATATAATCAGAAAATTTTAATAAAGGTTTGTATTCGTCACAGTAGATTAACAGTTGTTCTGCTCCAAATTTTAACTATCAGGCAAAACAAATAGCAATCCATTATAATACAGAAATATTATTTATCTATTGATTTATTGCTAATAATAAGATCTATTTCTTAGATGAATTAGACCTTAAAGTTTATATTCAATAAATGTGTGCAATATGTGTATGTACTTGCATCAAAAAATATGGAAACAATTCATATAAAAGTCAAACATTTTATGAATTGAACTTAATTCAAACACTGAATCTGAGTAACTTAGTCTTTAAACACTACCTTCAAAAATTAGAATTCAGAGAATATAATAAAGTATTCTTCATCTTTTATGCTTTAGCATTTTTCTAACAGGAAACATCTTTTTTAGGTGAAAATTCATATGAAATTGAATATCTTCTGACCATTTGAGATCTAAACACAAGTTTAAATTAAGAATTAGAGGCATTCAGTTCATAAAATACATAATAATCGACATTTTGATACCAAGTGTCCTTTTCTCTAATTTCAGCAAACAGTAAGAAGAGAACTTGTAAAAGTAAATATCCATCTATATGTCTATCTTCAGGACTTATGACCTAATCAGGAAAAAAGATGGCAGGAGAAAAAATGTATCATTAGAGGAATATTTTTGATAACTCTAAATATGGCACATTTTCTCCTCCATGCAACAGGACATAATGAGTTTTCTGTGACTGTGGTCACATTTATGGGTCTTTTTTTCCTTGGGATAGATCACATACTAGGATTCTGACGTGCATGGAGAAAGTCTTTTCCCTAGAACTATGTATAATCACCACAGCATTGCTCTCCTTTCCACCACACCCAAGTAAGGACTCACTTATGTTCTTTTATGATGGAAACAGAGCAAGAACTATGAATAATCAGACTTAAATTTATCTCTTGATTTAAAGTGCTCAGAGAAGACATCTAGACTCTCGCATCTCAGGTGGAGTCGAAATGATTTGAAAACAGTACTTGGGGGTGGTATTCATCATTGCCCTGGGGTTTGAATTTACATCTCCAGGGAGGCCAATCTAATGCCTAAAACAGAGAGGAATGACTAAAGCTCTGTTTGTAACATTTTTTTTTTAATGTTGTTGCAGGTAACTGTGTCTGACACTTCAGGCTGGTTACAACTGTTGTCTCTTCTGTACATAATTCAACTTGATATGCTCATTTGTGTTCAGAGGTTAGGAATCCTCTCTGGGTTGAAGTGATATATGCTAGGTAATTATCAACTTGCTCAAGCTGCCATATGAGATATCATCAAGTGGATGGATTAAGCAACCTTTATGTCTACAGATTCAGAACTAAATCAGGCTGCCAATACAGCTGTGCTCAGGTGAGTGTGAGCTTCCTCAGTATCAGAGAGTTGCCAATCACTCTGTGCTTACATATTTCGGTGGGGAAAGCTCTGGCTTCTTTCTTCTTATAAGGGCATTGATCTCAGCATAGAGAGGTCCCCATCACAGTCTCCTATAATTCTAATTAATTCCCATTTTCTAACCCCATCACCCTGAGAGATCGTTAAGAAAGTTCTAGCCTTAGTACTAAGGACATGGTGAAGGCTTAAAATCTATTAAGGATAATAAGGTATTGTGAGAAAGAAAAGAAAATGTAGTTTAGTACTAAAGTCGAAATGAATGATTGTTCTAGTATGTGTTTCCTTAGCTTTGTGTTTTTCATGTTCCAATTTTCTATACAATGGATCCTAATGTCAGTCTTATTTTTTTAATACATGAGAAAATCCAAGATTATATCAGAAGTGGAATTGCTCATGAAGTATTTTGTGATGTGGTGTCCTTGAAATGGAAGTTCTTCATTTTCATAGTCCACTCAAGGCCTCAAGTGGCTGCATCTAGAATTGATGGGACTCTTCATCAACTGATATTTTGTAGAAGTCTATTCTCAGTCAAAACCTCTATGCTGGAAAGGGAACACAAATATGATGCTAAAGTTTGATGCATAAACTTGAGAAAAATCACTTGTAATGTATAGTCCAAAATGTTAACAAAATCACAAATAGGCTTAGTATTGAACATCTTTCTTTCCTTTTTAAGTTGAGGGAGTAAAACTTTCTTCTGTCTACACTGTAAGGTCTACTCTTACAAAGAAATGTCTCCATATCTACCATCTTTTATGGAATTTGTATTTTCATAAATACACATAGTTTCTATTATGCTACTTGTATGATAAAAGTCTGATCAGATAGATATTTCAGGTGAGTTCTGAAACACCATTGTGAGATGAGATTGGGAAATGTACTGTGAGACCAACCAAGAGTTTCAGATCATGGAATGAACACTGTCTACATTATTTTATGTCATTTTCCCACTATAAGAGGGGTATCCTGAGAGAACTGAGTCTTGGCTCAGTCCTGAGTTTGCAAAAGTAAGTTGAAGTATGGTGCCAATGCATTAACTCAGTAGAGCCCCAGCCAAAATCTCCATGGTCATGTTTCAGTTTATGTTTTATTCTTCACTAAAATTTCAATATGCCAAATTAATTCATTTAATATCAACTTATAGAAGTCTAATTTGAGTTAGTATGTTTCTTCTGAACCTTTTGAAGGAAGTATAAAGAACCCAGAAATAAAAATTAAAAGAGACGTATAGCCTCTGAATGGACACAAGATGATTTTACTAGATGTCATTTTCCTTGTGAATTACAAGGAAATATGGGCTTTGTTACTTAAGTTATTCAGGCTACACTGACAGAGAAGAGATGAAAGATATGATAAGAAATAGCAATTAAAATATTAAAAAGAGGTCAGGTTATGTCGCTGGAAATCTAAAAGGACAATGAAAAAAAACATCAAAGCCCATTATCAAACATAATAGTAGGCATCTTAGTCATAATGTATATATTCAAATGTTAAAACAAATTAGAATAATTCTCAATAAGCTATAAAGAGAATAAAGTTGACTATGCCAGTTGCAGTAGAAATAAAAGACAGAAAATTGGGATTCAAGATAAAAGCATTTCTTTAATACTTTTTTATGGATTATTCTCTAATATTTTTTTGCCAAGCCCCATTTTTGTCAATATAGATACGCCTGTAAACTAAATAGACCTAGATCAAATCTGCTCTGCCTTGTAATGCATACAAAAAGGCAAATAGAGCATTAGCCAGTCTTAATTTTCTTATATAAATTAAATCATATATATATGTGTGTGTATGTATGTATGTATATATGTATGTATGTACATATATGTATATGCATATTTATATAATATTAGGGAATGAGTATAAGCATGAGGACCTAAAACTTTATGAATTCCAGATGCCCATTTAAGACACAAAGCATGATTAGGTACTTATAATCCAGTAGTTCAGGACAGAGGCCAGCAGATCCCAGGAACTCAGAGGCCAACAACCCTAGCAGTTAAGGTAAGCATTCAGATCAGTGGGAGACTCAGTGCCAAAGCAAAGTGATGAAAGCAAGAGTGAAACAATCGGAGTCGTCCTTTGACCTCTGTGTGCACATGGAGTGGCATGGGCACCGCAACCTACCACGCCTTTCTCAAACACGCTTGTATGTACACACAATGTACACATTAACTAAATTAAACTAAACTAAACTAAATTAAACTAAGCTAAACTAAACTAAACTAGATTTTTCTATTTTTCTTCTGGTTCTGACATTATTTAAGTGATTATATTAGCATTTTTGCCATTTTAGGAAATCTAACTCACATTAACATGGAAATAACATTAACTTGAAATTTACCAAATACACGTGCTCTTTAGTTTGTATTTTAAGTATTTAAAAATCACCAGCAACATTCTTAAGGACATTATTGATTAAAAACCAGGAGGTGTTTGTGTACTCAGTAAACACACAGAGCAATGATGGCCCTAACTCTAAGGAATTACATCATTAGTGTATTGTATTTTGCTGTCATCTGATATCTATGGGGTGTTAAGTATTTATCTTTGAGTCATGAAGCTCATGTTGGATGGTGTCACTGAGAGCACCTGAGCACTCCAGTCTCATAAATTGACTCTCAACTCTCCCTCAATACAGAAAAGAATAATTATATGGAACACTGAGTTAATACTGTATTTCCTAACATTAAGATTAGATTTATAAATGAGTTAAATATTGCCACTAACTATGAGTATAAATTGTTATATTAGAGAGTGTGTATATTTAAATAATTTTCTCTATAACTATTACCAAAATGATGTGTACCTTGTGGGCTCCAAAGAAATAAAATCAACTCTTTTAATTTCATGCAACTATGTATTAATGAATATGTGAAATTTTAACAGATCCAGTGTTCTTAACTCTCTAATTTATAACAAAACAATTGTTACCTATTTCATTGCAATTCTCTTGAGGTTTAACTGAAGATTTATAGAAATATTATTAAATTGTTTAAAACTATTTGGATTAAAATTTGTAAGTAAACAAAATTAATTTCTCAATATCTTTGGTAGCTTTGTATGAACTACAAAGGAGGAAGAAGGCAAGTAAATAAAGGGTTAAATTGTATATCATATAAAACTTGTTTCAATTTTATTATAAAGTATGATTTATTAATACTTGCATATATGTGTATGCACTAAATATATGATATAACTTTTTTTTGGTTCTTTTTTTTTCTTTTTTTTTTTTCGGAGCTGGGGACCGAACCCAGGGCCTTGCGCTTCCTAGGCAAGCACTCTGCCACTGAGCCAAATCCCCAACCCCATGAATTAACTTTTTAAAATAAAGAAATGTGGAAAGGAAATCAATTGGGGAACCAATCATGGTACAATTTCCATTAACTTAAAATATTTACTTGTCATTTATCTTATTAATCTGACAAATTAAAGCAAGTAAGTCAGCTATATTTTTGCATATATCTATTTTACATGTATCTATTTTACAATTATGGGAATATGATAAATAATTAAACCATGACAAAACACAAATTTTAGTGTAACCAAATAAAATGTTATTTAATAGATTAAAGAGAAGACACTGTACATGTAAATATTCAGCCAGAATTCTCTGTACGTTTTTCCATGATGGTACTTTGGACAACTTTCATATTATTTATTGGATATTTTTTAATTTATGTTTCAAATGCTATCCCCTTTCCCAGAGTTTTCATATTTTTACTCTGTCATGTTGAGTTCTCTGACAATATCGGATAATGGAAGATTTTAGAGGGGGAAAGGACATGGGAGGAAAGGAGAGAAACAGAAGGATAAGGGGAAGAGGGGAAGTGGGGGGGGTAAAGTCTGGGGAGGAAGGGAGGGAAGGAGAGATCCCAGAGAGTTTGGATCATAGAAGCTCACTGAGTTGGAGGAAGAGAAATGAGCAGAGAAAGAGACGATGGTGGAAACAAAGCAAGACGAGGAGGAAGATGAGCGTAAGGGGGGAGGAAGACGAGAAAAGTGTGCAAAGGAAATGCAGAGCTAAACTCATTTTTAAAAATTATGCACTCATTCCCGTGATAATCTATCTATAGGCAGAGTACCTGTAACCTAAGACTGCCTAAAAGTGCCACGTCTCAACACTGCTGATTGTTAAGTACTCGAATAAACGTGTCAAATACCTAGAGTGTGTGCTGACAATCAGAGTGATTCAGAAATCTTAGCTGCCCCACATCAGACATCAACCAGTCATCCATGTTTCTTCTTCCTTAGCTCTGAGAATCTGCACAGGGACACAATAGTGCTAACATGCACACATATATCGTTCACAAGAAGGACTCTCATTTTTAAGATTCTCTGTATTTTATATAGACTTATTGATAAAATTTGAGCCGTTCTCTTTTAAATTTTTTTTTATATTTGGTAGTTTTGAGGATTCATTAGTACTCAGTTTCACATTAAACTTTCAAAGAGATTGAGTCAGCAACATACACGCTTACAAATAGGTCTTCTTATTTGCAGTGTTAGGTTGATTAATCTGATCTTCAATAAATGTACATTGAATTATTACTAATAATTTAAAAGTAATTTTGACATGCATAGAACACATGTATATATACATATATATCAAATATTCTGTTTATATTACATACTCTATAATTTAATATTGGTTCAAAATATTTTGATTAATAAAATATATACTTATTTTTATTAAATTTAATAAAAAGTGATTATTTATGTGGTGCTTTTCATGAATAAGGGTTGAATTTATTCTTTCCTAGTTAAAATGTCCAAATGTCTCAGGATCAAATTACTTAAGAAAGTACATTAATTCATGTATTTATATAACTAATTGTAGTGTTGCCAGATAAAACACACTGAGGAGATAAAAATTTGTTTTGTAAATTTATGAGAAAGTTATCATAGATCCTAATGTATCATATGATAATTATATACCAATGTGTTCTATTCTGGAGCTGGAGAGATAGCTTGGAGATTAAGTGCATGCATTTTTCCCCCAAAGACTCGTTTGGTTTTCTGTATACCCATTAGACCACTCACTACCACCTACAAGTCCAGTGTGATGTGTCACCCTTTTCTTGTCCCTTTGGACACTATGACTACAGGCAGAAAATGACTACAGGTACATACACACGTACATAGAGTGTTTAAAAAGAAAGCTTTGGAAAACACTAATTTTTATTTAAAAATATGTATATATCTTAAGACTAGTGTGTGTAATACCATGCATAGGGTGTTACAGTGTTATTGGAAATAAAAGGTATGTGTGTGAGTGTGAGTCCAAATGCAATAAGAATCCCTGGAGCAAAGTGGTAACACATGTTCAATGCTTCCTAAAGCGACTTGAAGCATGTATGAACTCAAATCTTGCTTTCTGTTTTTCTTGGTTTCTTCGTTAACTTTTCCCTGTGCTATGGTATCAACACTGGATGTTGTAAGCACACATCCAATATAAATGTGGTAGACCCTCATGTGACCTACCATAAATTGATAACTATTTAGCATACTACTTTAGAAATGAACAAAGATATCTCTCAGTCTAAGGTCCATTATAATAGAACTCGAGGAACGTATGTGCAAACCTTAATATAAGACACTATCTCTATAACAGAATTGTTCTGTCAATAGTTATATGTATTTAGCATTTTAGTAGAAAGTACACACTTCTCTCCAGAAAGTTCATCCCACTTTGTACTTCCTACTCATTGTCTTTGGAAATACCAATTGTTCCATGTGCCATAGGAATATTTCAGTTTAAAGTATCAGCTTCTACGTGACAGAATTAGTGAGGGCTTAGATACTGGAGGACCTCACATTATTGTGCAGAGATGGTACACATTCCTGTGACAATAAAATATACTTATGAAGGGCTGCGATCTCTTTACAATATGTTAGCATGAGTACTTCCCTTTCCCCAGTGGAATGAGGAGAGACTGGAACAAAAATAAAACACAGGCCAAGCTTTGGAGTTCATTTTACATTTATTTAAAAATGCCCTTGCTTCATCTGAGTGCATTACCTGCCTAAACCTTACTTGGATTTCATTTGCTACCCCTGCTGGTCTCCTAGAATTGCTTCTGTCAAGAATACTTGGAAATACACAGCAACCTGAAGCTCTCCCGAGACTGCTTTGTACTTGATGGCATGGAGGCACAGAGATAGATGATGGGAGATGCCACCATGGGCAAAAACTCTGCAAAAATAAAGATTTTTTTCTATCAAAATAAGCTGGAGTTCATCAGGTAGTGCTGAAACAAGATACACTAGTATTTTATTTTCCCTCATATTTTTCTATAAGTATTTAAGTTATGCCACTATAGGAGAATTGGTCCACTGGTAAAACCATGTCAAATATCATTTTGTGTATCGTAATAATATAACAGGTATACCCAAAGTAAACCGAATTATAAACCATGCACTATAGGAACAGATATAAAAAAATATTACATTCCCAAGTGCTTTGGGAATGAATGTCAGGAGCATGTATGTTCCAAAATAATGTTTGAAATTTATGACATATTTTCCCTTGCTGATATTAAAAATCAAAACAATATGTCCTGAATTAGGTATTGGTATTATTTAGGGTAATAGTTTTTCTAAGCAGAAAATACTATTGATCCTATGTCTGGCTTATTGTACAAGAACAGAGTGTAATCCATTACCAGAGAGAGCAAAGCCATTAGACTCCTTGTGCATTCAATTAGGCTATTACTTTATCTATCTTAATTGATACCGCTAATAGTATCATATATAATTGCTCTGTATAGGCAAAAAATGTGCTTGTTAATGAGTCTTAGCTAATTCAAAGAACGGCATTTAAGCATTATCCGTAAAACTATACTGAGCTTCAAAGTCAATACACACTTATCTTCCCAGCCATCTAATAGTTGGTAGAAAGGGTTGTTTAAATAGGGGGATGATAATCAAAAATTAAGGTTACTGACCTTAACTTCATATGCAGGTCCTGTGCTTTTCCTCTTTCCTTTTGTGGTGATATATATCTGACATGTGTTGTAATGATTAAGTAGTCCTAAGTTAGAATTGTTTTCCTGAAAAAGAACATAGTCTGTGACAAAAAAAAAAAAAGTCCATAACAACTGAGAACAAAATAAAAGGTACGAACTTAAGCGTCCTAACTAAAACGTTGTGTTCGATGCTTTCCTAATTTGCTTTGATCACGTGTTTCTTTTAGCCCACAGTCCAAAGCCATTCGGTCCACCATGGCTAAGAAGGCACGGTGGACAGAGCAACCTGGACCATAACACTGACCAAGGAGTAGAAGAAAGTGAACCCTCATTGTCTTTTTCTCTTACTGTTTCTTATTGAACTCCAGTTGTGTGACAGTGTTCCCTAGCTTTGGGGAGAGTCTTCTCCCATCTTCAGGTAAACTCCAAGGAAAACAACTTCAGAGATCTGGCTATAGGTGTATGTGCACTACCCGATTCCAAATTAAATCAGTATACAGTAAAAACCCACCAATCACTCTGTTTCACCTGAAAATCAAAACAGAAACAAAACAAAAGAAAACCAAACAAACAAACAAACAAACAAAACAAAACAAACAAACAAACAAAAAAAACCAAAACCCCATGGTGTTTTCTTAGCAGGAGGAACAGAAAGATGAAAGACTGAAGACGACATGACAACATGATTGTTGTTTACCTCTTCCTGGGTAAAGTAAACTGTCCTAACAGAGCAACTTCCTTTAAGAAGAGGTTGACTTGGCTGACAGTCCACAGACACAGTCAGTCAAGGTGAGAGGTGCAGGAGGCACCTGGTCATGCCCCACCAGCAGTCAGAGAACAGAGAGGAAGATGATGCTACCATTTAGTTAGCATCTCCTTTCCATGCGGTCTATGATCCAGAGCAGGGAATAGTGTGTCTCTAGGTCTTCCCACCTCAGTGACGCTAATCGTAATAAACCTCCAAAGCCACGCCCACACCTAAGTAGGAGGGTTACATGAAGGCTACTCTACAAGGCTATTTTAGATCTTTCTGACAGTGTTAATCTTGAAAGTGATCTTTCTCTAAAGCAAACTTCTTTGTGAATGTACATTAAAGAGTTGTTCTAGTTCTATTTTTCAAAAGAATGTGATCGTACTTAACTCAGCCTTGCAGAAAACAATGTTTTCTTTAAGCGACATCATTCAATGCAGAGTGCCTGTTCTGGTTGCTGGTATCTATTTATTTTTGCTTTCTTATTTATATAAATGTATTTATACTCATATATTGTTGCTCCGAGACAATGTCTACCTAGGAACACGGTATGATGCAGCCTAAGCTGGCCTTGAGCTCCTGGCAGCAACGCCCGGTCTTTCAGACTCCTGAGAGCAGTAGCTAGAAGTATGAGAAACTACGCCTGACTCTGAGAGCGCAGCTCGGACGCTGACGCTGATTGTTTCCGATCTGAGAGTGGAATTGGTCTAGATCTGGAAGGAGTCTCCAGCTTTGTTTGATGGATGTCTGTGCTGGGGTGACCACTGCTGGAGGGGAGGGAACAAGGAATCCAGGATGTTTCTATATATAAAGAATGCTCTCCTTCCTAGAATTGCTTACTAAGATGTTTATTAAATTCTGTTCCATTAAGTCAGAGCACTGTAGACGCTGCAAAGAAATTGGGCTATAAAGAAATTTAGAGCCTTGAAGGATCGTTTGATTTATCCGAGGTCTTATCTAGCAGTTATTCTCCAAGACATAATTAGATTTGGAATTCTTCAGAATGTATTTTAATTTTTGGTGGGGCACTTAGATCTCTGAACCATGAACTTCATTTAGAAAAATTTGCATAAGATTGTGCTTTTTCAGTCAGTTTATGCAACACATTCCCTATGTTTTGAATATGAAGAAATCATATTTATAGCTGCTTTTCAGGAGGAGTTTAAGAAGTACTCCGTTTCTGACTTAGACGCCCTGACCTCAGAAATGTGAGCCTTTTATTAACTATTTCTATTGGTTCTCCCTTAAAAAGCCTTTACTATTAGACTAGAAAATGAGAAAAGGACAAATTGCTTTTAGAAAACAATAAAAACAAAAGGATTTCACTCTACTTCCAGTTCAGCAAGGTTCTTAAATGCGACATATATTCTAAATGGAATATCATGTAATATTTGAAGAGTGCTTTGGACTTGAACACTACATAAGTCAACTTCCCCTTGCAGAGAAAAAGACTGGAAAATCTGGAGGGTATTTTAAACCGCCATGCAAAAATGCGACATATAATTATCATGCAGCTGTTTTACCCTGCTCAGAATGACTGGTAATTGACTAATGTGTCGGTATCATAAGGAAAGTCCAGTTTTGTTCTCATATGAAATCCCCTCTATTTCTGTATCCTTTTATGTTTATTTGAGCACAGTGTTCACTAATACGTAGCCGTTTCTACTTCAGGAATGGGTTTCCCGCAAAGTGCAAAATACATTAAGACTAAGTGGAATGTTCATTTATTTTTCTTACTGTATTGTAGACAGTCTGGAATTTCTAAATTCTGAAGCATCACTGGAGCTCAATTGGGGAAACAACTGTGTACTTATAGGGAACCCAGGGAATACATAGCCTGGAAACTGATATACTTCACAGTCTAAACTCTATTTTGAATATATGAATGTCTTAGTTATTGTTTTATTAGTGTGATAAAACACCATGACCAAAGCAGAAGAAGGAATTAAATTGGTGGCTTGCTTACAGTTTCAGAGGGTTACCCCATGATTGTCATGAGGCAATATGCTGATAGGCATGACCCTAGAGCAGAAGCCGAGAGTTCACATCTGATTCACAATCTGCAGGCAGAGAGAGAGAGTGAGGCTGGCCTGACGTGGCCATTTCAAACTTCATAGTCTAGCCCTGGAGATCCATATCCTCTGATAAGGCCATACACCCTAATCCTTCTTAAACATTCAAATACAGAATCCTATGGAGGTCATTCTTACTGAAACCATTACAATCCAAAATGCAAATATAAGTAACTATGTAAGCAAAACTCTATAGGAAGAACGTTATTAAATCATAAAGTAACAGTTTTGAGTTGTCCTGTTTTTGTGTCTGCTCAGCCATTGAACAGACTGTTTTTTTTTGTTTGTTTGTTTGTTTGTTTGTTTTGGTTCTTTTTTTTCGGAGCTGGGGACCGAACCCAGGGCCTTGCGCTTCCTAGGTAAGCGCTCTACCACTGAGCTAAATCCCCAGCCCCAGAACAGACTGTTTATTTCTAGTATGTAGTAGGAATGCTTCCACAGGTTACATGGAGTATTGTGAGATCATCAACTGAAAGCATTCATACATCCAACTTTATTACTTTAGTCTATACATGAATAAAATAAACTTTAATAAAATCAATAAAATGATAATAAATTTTAAGATATTATATGGCATGATAAACAAATTTATCATATATTTGAGAACTTGAAGGATTGGATGTGACTCAGAAGCATGGCGTTGCTTTGAGATAAAATGCTGACCCAGTGTGCTTGAGGTCCTGAGTTAAAGTCATAGGAAAAAGTATTTTATATTATACTTGATTAAAATTATACATTTTTTTCAATGTACCCTGTTTTGAAAGACCACGATTTGGGATAAAAACCTCACAAAATATAACTGATTTAGGACTGAAATGCAAACTATACACACAGTGAAAAAAACTAGACGTTAGGGAAATGACCTCATTTAAGAATCTCAGGAGAACGGGAGCAGGTACCATAACATAGAAGTTCTACCATTGGCAATTCTATGTAGAGAGCCTGAGTATTTGGAGAATTACAAATTTATGCAGGCACAAGACTCAGCTAGTTTCTTGTTAGAAAAGCTCACTTCTAAGATGCTAAAATCACCAAATTCTGATAAGGACACCTCATGGGGATTCTCACCCTTTGTAAAAAGGAAAATAGAAAATGATGGAGAACCTAGGAGACAAACTAGAACCACTGAGAAAATCCATCTCTGCTCTTATCATGGATACATCAATTGTTCCAGTTGGTTACTGGCATGAGTGAAGAATGTGTACTCAACCAAAACTGTAAAGCCATTTTGTGTATTTATTGATAATTTCTAAATATTAGACAAAGCTCAGATGTCCTTAGTTAATAAACTATTATCTTAGGACTATATGAGGGCTTAGCCTCCAAGAGTACTGATTGATCTTCTAAAGGACACAGATTTAATCCACAGCACCACATGGAGGCTCAACCATCTGAAACTTCAGTTACGGGGTAACCAATGCTTTGACCTCCATGGGAAGATATAAAGGCCAACAAAACACAGGCATACAAAAATTATAAATAGTAAGCAATAAAGTTGCATTAACTTAAGTACATGGGCTACAACTCCCAGGCCGCCCAAATCTTTCAACCTCTCACTAAGAAAAAGCAGTCAGGATAGCTTATCAAAACTTGCATATCAAAACTGCCTTGGAGTAGTTATCAAGAGTGAGCCCAGTCCTGAACTTCCTACTTCTCTCTCCATGTGTCTTTTCCTGTATCTCCCGTCTATGATCTGCTTTTGTTCAGACAATGCTTTGTCCAGTCAAGTGTCTATGTGATCCTTATGCTCTGTATTTATTGACCAACACGTAGAGAATAACATAGGAGAATAATGAGAGATGTTTTACAGAAATCCATAGCAACATTTTACAACAAACGGGACTTTACTGATTCTGATTGATCCCAAATTACCTACATACAAAAAAAAATACAGAAAAGTTATTAAGCAACATCTGAAGTTGCTTTCAGTATTTATATTAGATATAGGTTTTATAAGATGCTTTCCATCCTATTTGTTGTTTTCAATAAATCACTATTATAGCACACATACAACGTGCCATGGGATAGGTCAAGGGATTAAAATTGGAACTATATGTTAAAGTAGATTGTAAAAATTGCTTACATGGGAAATCCCAGGCAAGTAAGGCTAGTTGCAATATTGTTTTGTTAAAGGCAGATTAGAAACAAAGAAAAAGGGAAGAACAACAACAGAGTACAGAATAGTAAATCTGTCAGGTTTTAAGTGACAGCAAAGTGTGCCATTAACTAAATCTGTGGGGTTCAGCAACAGTTCCAGCCCTCAGAATAGCAGAGATATTTTCCTAATATCATTCGGCACTGCATTTGTGAAGTCCATCCATGTGTGATACCTGGAGAGGCAAAGTAAAGTCTGGAAAAGATGAACTGTGGTCCCAGGTTCCAGGAAAGGGAAGGAAGGATGCATACGTGAAGGATAGGGGATTATTTGGATGTAAATAATTCGCAGTGGACAACTCTTTCACTATATGTATAAAAACCCAGTGGATGTCCAGTCAGAATAAACTTTACCATGAATGACAGCTTACAGGTAATAAAGTAGAGCTGGCTAATGGAACATAATAAACATATATACTAGGACAGGATGTGGAAGGGAAGAAAACACAGGGTTATGACAAAAGCATATAGTAACTAATACATTTTTTCTACTAAATTTTTCTGTAGAGTAATATGAGGTCTTCAAAACGCAATTTAGTAAAATCTGCGATTAAATTATGCATTGTTCATTGAATATGTGAGTTTAGGTTTTAGAATTGAGATCTCTAAAGATTCATACTATTTTTTTTTGGTTTTTTTTTTTCTTTTTTTTTTTCCGGAGCTGGGGACCGAACCCAGGGCCTTGTGCTTGCTAGGCAAGCGCTCTACCACTGAGCTAAATCCCCAACCCCTCATACTATTTTTTGTCTTCAAAATGTGAAAATAAATGTATACATTTTATTGAGCCCACATCTGATACATGCCATGTACTTGAGAAGTTCTAGCAAATTCTATCATTTTAGATTTCATACCCACTTAATTGATTTGCTTATCATAGCACAAAATAAATTCTGCCATAGGCAAAGGTTATATGTCTCGTCCACATATAACCTTTAAATATTAGGAAAAGGCATTTCTAAAACTCCCCCTTCCTGATGCTCTTTCAAAGTTTAAACAGAGGCAATATCCCTTCTGGGCTCAATTAAGTCTGCTCTCTTGTAGCTGGCAAAGGACTCCCTCTACACTAGGCACATAGGTCAAATACCTTACCACCTAACTTTTCTACGGCTTCCTGCTGTGTGATTAAACTTTTCCTGAAGAAGCCACAACGTATTTGCCTACTCACCAGGAGCCCACAAGAGACGAAAGTGCAGATACCCACTAAGTCCAACTTGTTCAACCAATAAGTGCTATTGGGGTCACTGGAACAAAAATGGCTCAAAGGCAGCTGCATCACCAATGCCCTCCCTCACATTGGTGACAGCTCACAAAGCTGGAGAGCGGGAGCTTGCTGTCCATCCTGCAAGTGGCTCAATGGGCCAGAGGATGTCCGGAGGCCAGAGGATGTCCTTATCAAGTGCCTCATTTGGTCTAGACACTAGCCAGGCATCTTGACTGGTTTCTCCTTCTTTCAGTCAACTGGTTTGGTCTCAGTTTCCTTTTGCTTGGCCTGTCTGAGTTTTCTTAAATTTATTTATTTATTTATTTATTTATTTATTTATTTATTTATTTATTTATTATGTACACTGTAGCTGTCTTTAGACACACCACCAGAGGACATCAGATTCCATTACAGATGTTTGTAAGCCATCATGTCGTTGCTGGGAATGAACTCAGGACCTCTGGAAGAGCAGACAGTGCTCTTAACCACGGAGCCAACTCTCCAGCCCATGTCTGACTTGTCTTAAGAAGGCAACTCCTCTGATTTCCTCTAAGCAGTTTTATTGTTCACACTGTGAAGGAGGATTGTCTAATCCCCTACATAAAGGCCTTCCTATCAATATACTTCAACCCCTGAAGAAACTGTTACACTATACTTCCAATGCCTTCCATGATGTAAAATTGGAGAATGAGGGTTTAATTTTATTCTATTAGCTTGAGACATTTTCTATAAGTAAGAAGCTGAGACTGATCATTGCAGTCTGAACCCAAGAAATCTGGGGACCAACTATAAAATTTAAACTTCCAGGACACTGAGTAAGATGTATCAGCCAGAAGAAAGAAATTGAAGAAGACCTCAGAAGATGGAAAGATCTCCCATGCTCATGGATTGGCAGGATTAATATAGTAAAAATGGCCATTCTACCAAAAGCGATCCACAGATTCAATGCAATCCCCATCAAAATACCAATCCAATTCTTCAAAGAGTTAGACAGAACAATTTGCAAATTCATCTGGAATAACAAAAAACCCAGGATAGCTAAAACTATCCTCAACAATAAAAGGACTTCAGGGGGAATCACTATCCCTGAACTCAAGCAGTATTACAGAGCAATAGTGATAACAACTGCATGGTATTGGTACAGAGACAGACAGATAGACCAATGGAACAGAATTGAAGACCCAGAAATGAACCCACACACCTATGGGCACTTGATTTTTGACAAAGGAGCCAAAACCATCAAATGGAAAAAAGATAGCATTTTCAGCAAATGGTGCTGGTTCAACTGGAGGTCAGCATGTAGAAGAATGCAGATCGATCTATTCTTATCACCCTGTATAAAGCTTAAGTCCAAGTGGATAAAGGACCTCCACATCAAATCACATATACTCAAAATAATAGAAGAAAAACTAGGGAAGCATCTGGAACACATGGGCACTGGAAAAAATTTCCTAAACAAAACACCAATGGCTTATGCTCTAAGATCAAGAATCGACAAATGGAATCTCATAAAACTGCAAAGCTTCTGTAAGGCAAAGGACACTGTGGTTAGGACAAAACGGCAACCAACAGATTGGGAAAAAATCTTTACCAATCCTACAACAGATAGAGGCCTTTTATCCAAAATATACAAAGAACTCAAGAAGTTAGACCGCTAGGAGACAAATAACCCTATTAAAAAATGGGGTTCACCCATATGTACAACAATACCAAGCAACCAGAGCTTCCAGGGACTAAGCCACTACCTAAAGACTGTACATGGACTGACCTTGGACTCTGACCTCATAGGTAGCAATGAATATCCTAGTAAGAGCACCAGTGGAAGGGGAAGCCCTGGGTCCTGCTAAGACTGAACCCTCAGTGAACTAGACTGTTGGGGGGAGGGCGGCAATGGGGGGAGGATGGGGAGGGGAACACCCATAAGGAAGGGGAGGGGGGAGGGGAATGTTTGCCCGGAAACCGGGAAAGGGAATAACACTCGAAATGTATATAAGAAATACTCAAGCTAATAATAAAAATGGGGTTCAGAGCTAAACAAAGAATTCACAGCTGAGGAATGCCGAATGGCTGAGAAACACCTAAAGAAATGTTCAACATCTTTAGTCATAAGGGAAATGCAATACAAAACAACCCTGAGATTCCACCTCACACCAGTGAGAATGGCTAAGATCAAAAACTCAGGTGACAGCAAATGCTGGCGAGGATGTGGAGAAAGAGGAACACTCCTCCATTGTTGGTGGGATTGCAGACTGGTAACCATTCTGGAAATCAGTCTGGAGGTTCCTCACAAAATTGGACATTGAACTGCCTGAGGATCCAGCTATACCTCTCTTGGGCATATACCCACAAGATGCCCCAACATATAAAAAAGACATGTCCTCTACTATGTTCATAGCAGCCTTATTTATAATAGCCAGGAGCTAGAAAGAACCCAGATGCCCTTCAACAGAGGAATGGATACAGAAAATGTGGTACATCTACACAATGGAATATTACTCAGCTATCAAAAACAACGACTTTATGAAATTCGTAGGCAAATGGTTGGAACTGGAAAATATCATCCTGAGTGAGGTAACCCAATCACAGAAAAACAAACATGGTGTGCACTCATTGATAAGTGGCTATTAGCCCAAATGCTTGCATTACCCTAGATGCCTAGAACAAATTAAACTGAAGACGGATGATCAAAATGTGAATGCTTCACTCCTTCTTTAAAAGGGGAACAAGAATACCCTTGGCAGGGAATAGAGAGGCAAAGATTAAAACAGAGACAGAAGGAACACCCATTCAGAGCCTGCCCCACATGTGGCCCATACATATACAGCCATCCAATTAGACAAGATGGATGAAGCAAAGAAGTGCAGGCCGACAGGAGCCGGATGTAGATTGCTCCTGAGAGACACAGTCAGAATACAGCAAATACAGAGGCGAATGCCAGCAGCAAACCATTGAACTAAGAACAGGACCCCCGTTGAAGGAATCAGAGAAAGAACTCGAAGAACTTGAAGGAGCTCGAGACCCCATATGTACAACAATGCCAAGCAACCAGAGCTTCCAGGGACTAAGTCACTACCTAAGGACTATATATGGACTGACCCTGGACTCTGACCTCATAGGTAGCAATGAATATCCTAGTAAGAGCACCAGTGGAAGGGGAAGCCCTGGGTCCTGCTAAGACTGAACCCCAAGTGAACTAGACTTTTGGGGGGAGGGCAGCAATGGGGGGAGGATGGGGAGGGGAACACCCATAAAGAAGGGGAGGGGGAGGGATTAGGGGGATGTTTGCCCGGAAACCGGGAAAGGGAATAACACTCGAAATGTAAATAAGAAATACTCAAGTTAATAATAGTAAAAAAAAAAAAAGATGTATCAGCCAGCAAAGCTCTTCTCACCATGGCACACAACCCAGGTTCTATCCTGACATCCCCATGGAGAAAGAGAAGCAGCCTTTGAAAACTGTTCTCAGACCATGGCAAGCATGCCAAGCACACAATACATTAATGTAATAAAATTATTTTTAAATAATTAGAATGTAAAGAAAGAGAAAAGGCTTAATAAAGCATTTGATGCTAAAATTGAAAAAGATTTCCCAATTTTTAACATTATTATGTAAAAAAGGTATTTTGCTGCAAGCAAATTTCATAGAAAGTATTATGAAACTCCTCAAATGTAGAATGCAAAAAAAATTCACTTTATTGCATCGATTATATTGACATCCAAGTGACCTTGTAATTTTTAGGATGTTGAAGAGCGTCAAATCGTCCATAGGATAACAATTTCTATAAGCCGGGGATAAAGAGGTGAAAGATTTATGTTTAGTTCTAATTTTCTTTGATTTCACTCTAAAATGACAATATAAAGAAAAATGGTATCATGCATAAGTAAATGAATTTTACTCTGTGTAACTACAAAAATTCATGTATATACACATTTATCTGTACAGTTACTCATAAACACACATGCAAGGTACTATCATCTCTTTTACCTGAATTCTTGGCATAATAAAAAAAAAAAAGAAAAGTTTATTTCTAACTAGTTAAAAAGAAATTTTCCAATGCTGAAAAAAAAAAGAAAAGAAAAGAAAAGAAATTTGACTATGGGACATCAGCTTAAACCTTAGAAGAATTGACTTCATTGTCATACAACAAAATCATTTTATTTCCCTATGGGTTGAGCACAATAGTTGTCACTTCAACACATGTGTTTGTTATAAGGAAGAAGTCAGGAAAATGGAGGATATTAACAGATTTGAGACCCATGAGTAAGAGGATTGAGGTAATGGCTGCTTACAGCCAGGAAACCCATTGGCTTCTTTGATGCTACAGTCATGGCCTATCATAGTAATTGATTTAAATGATTTCTTTTTCACAACCCCTTTGCATGAGCATGATAGGGAGTAAGGGGAGGCAATCGTTCATCAGACAGCTTGCCCATTCAGTCCAAACTCACTTATAAACACGAATGAATGACCTTCATTTGGTCATGTATGAAAATTAAAAGTAAAAAATAATAATTTTGAATGATAATTTACCAAAGGTCTACTCTCCTTACTGGCATGAAAGGAAAAATGAGTTTTCTTAAAGCATGTTGGTTCTTTGTTTTTGCATGTTTGTTTGTTTGTTTCTTTGTTTTTGTTTTTGTTTGTTTTTTAAGTATGGGGTCATTGGGAAGCTGCTCTCCAGTGAGTAGTAAGTTCACTAGCCCTAAGGACTGAGGCCAGAGGAGTCAACATGTGGAGAGGAGAGGGTGGTGGTGAGAAGAGAAAGAGAGAAGGAGCCATTCAGAGAGAGAACAGAAGACAATGTGAGAGAGAAAGCACATGTTCTAATTCCATGTTAAACTGCAGAATGTCACATAGTCCGTGCTTTTGAGTTTTCTTCTAAAACTAAAAAGGATATTTTTGATGTTTGGTATTAAAAACCCAGTTAAGAGATTTAAAATAGTTCAAGTAAATTCAAAGGGTTATTACAGGTCAAACCTGTTGCATAAATCTCTAAGAGTTGGAGTGATTTGGAGCTAAGATAAAATATTTAGCAAGGTGGTGACAGCTGATGTCTTTAATTCAAGATGGACAGATCTCTTAAAGTTAGTTGTTTTCTAAATTCTAGAATTACAGTGATTAACATGATGATGGCACAAGCCTTTAATCCTGCCACCTAGGGACAAAACCCAGATACAGCTCCTAATTGATATGTTTGCAGACTAGAGGAATCCCATACCATATTAGAGATTTTTATAAAAACTCTCTACAGGGTTACTAGAAAGGCAGTCAACTTTCAATGGGAATAGAAACAAAGAGCTGGTAATTGCCAGGGTTTGCCAGTCAGCTTGTCTCCATGTATGCAATGCTAACCAATATTGAACCAGATGATACCCCAATTATGGATAGCATATCTACCGGTAAACTGGCAACTGGGGACTCTTCATAAAGCAAAAAATGAATCCATCAACACTCTCATGGTGGTTTCTATTGCAAAGCTTTTCCTATACAGAGAATAAGCATTCTTTCCTTAAGGAAACAAATCTGGACATTTTGTGAAGCATGAAGAATATTATACTCAGCTATTGCCAACCGCCTTATGGTCATAAAGACATCCCTTACAAAAATGATAGGCTTATCAAAAGCAGAGTCCTTTGCAAGTTTAGCTATGGAAGAAAAAGTATTACCGTGGGACTGGGACCTATCTGAATGCATTTATAACCAGGTAACAAGGGATTTATGCCTCCCTGCATTGATGAAATAGTTCAATTGGCTATAATCCCCATCTCCTCCCAAAAGATACACCTATTGAAATATGGGGACCCATGGAATGGTCACAACATTTGACTAGTAGGCATTTTACTGATGGTTATGCCAATGGAACCAAAACTAAAAATGCTGCATCCTACAGACCAAGGGATAAAATGTTAACACTGTGAAAGGAACCAGGAAATCAGTGCAGAACAACTGGTATATGAAAAAAATAGTAAAGAAAAGAACCATTCATAATAGTCACAAATAATATAAAATATCTTGGTGTGACTCTATCCAAGCAAGTGAAAGATGTGTATGACAAGAACTTCAAGACTCCGAAGAAAGAAATCGAAAAAGATCTCCAAAGACAAAAAAATCTCCTATGCTCATGGATTGGCAGGATTAATATAGTAAAAATGCCATCTCGTGGAAAGCAATCTACAGAGTCAATGCAATCCCCCTCAAAATTCCAACTCAATTCTTTATAGTTAGAAAGAGCAATTTGCAAATTCATTTGGAATAACCAAAAATCCAGGATAGTGAAAACTATTCTCAACAATAAAGGAACTTCTAGAGGAATCACCAGCTCTGACCTCAAGCTGTATTACATAACAATCTGATAAAAAAAACAAAACTGCATGGTACTGGTACAGAGACAGGCAGGTAGATCAATGGGATAGAATTGAAGACCAAGAAATGAAGCCACACAGCTATGTTCACTTGATTTTTGACAAAGAAGCTAAGACCGTTCGGTGAAAAAAAGAAAGCCTTTTCAACAAATGGTGCTGGTTCAACTGGCGGTCAGCATGTAGAAAAGTGCAAATTGATCCATTCTTATTGCCCTGTACAAAGCTCAAGTCCAAGTAGATCAAAGACCTCCACATAAACTGAGATACACTGAAACTAAAAGAAGAAAATGTTGGGGAATAGCCTCGAACAGATAGGTACAGGGGAAACTTTCCTGAACAAAACACCAAAGGCTTATGCACTAAGTTCAAGAATCAACAAATGGTACCTCATAACATTGCAAAGCTTCTGTACAGCAAAGGATACTGTCAAGAGGGCAAACAGCAACCCACAGACTGGAAAAAGATCCTTACCAATTCTACATCTGATAGATAGCTAATATCCAATATATACCAAGAACTCAAGAAGGTAGACTCCAGAGTGTCAAATAACCCTATTAAAAATGGGATACAGAGCTAAACAAATAATTTTCAACTGAGGATTATCAAACGGCCAAAAAGCACCTAAAGAAATGTTCAACATCCTTAGTCATCAGGGGAATGCAAAGCAAAACGACCCTGAGATTCCACCTCACACCTCTCAGAATGGCTAAAATAAAAAACTCAGGTGACAATAGATGCTGGCGAGGATGTGGAGAAAGAGGAACACTCCTCCATTGTTGGTGGGATTACAGACTGGTACAACCATTCTGGAAATCAGTTTGATATTTCCTGAGAAAATTGAGCACAGTCCACCTGAGGTCCCAGCCATACCATTCCTAGACATATATCGAAAAGATGCTCCAACATACAAAAAGACACGTGCTCCACTATGTTCATAGCAGCCTTATTTATAGTAGCCAGAACCTGGGAAGAGCCTAGATGTCCTTCAATAGAGGAATGGATACAGAAAAATGTGGTACATCTACACAATGTAGTACTACTTGGTGATTAAGAAAAAGGACTTCATGAAATTCTTATGTAAATGCTTGGAACTGGAAATATCATCCTGAGTGAGGTAACTCAGTCACAAAGGACGCACATGATATGCATTCACTGATTAAGTGAATACTCCCCCAAAAGCTCTGAATACCAAAGACACAGTTCATTGACCACATGAGGCTCAATAAAAGGAGGACCATAAAAACCGTGGGTGCTTTAGTAATTTTTAGAAGAGGGAACAAAATACTTACAGGAGGAAATATGGGGGAATGGTGTGGAGCAGAGACAGAAGGAAAGCCAATCAGAGAATGCACCACCTGCGGATCCATCCCATATACAAATATCAATCCCAGACACTATTGTGGGTGCCAAGAGTGCTTGATGACAGGAGCCTGGTATAACTGTCTCCTGAGAGGCTCTGCCAGAGTGTGACAAATACAGATGTGGATGTATGCAGACAACCATTGGACAGAGCAAGTGGACTCCAATGGAGGATTTAGAGAAAGGACTGAAGGAGCTGAAGGGGTTTGCAACCCCATAGGAAGAACAACAATATCAACCAACCAGACTCCCCCAGAGATCCCAGGGACCAAACCACCAACCAAAGAGTACACATGGAGAAACCCATGGCTTCAGCTGCATATGTAGCAGAGAATGTGTGAGCACCCTCATAGAAGCAGGGGAGGTGGGTTGGGATAGGGTGTTTGCTGAGGGGAAAGTGGGAAAGGGGAATACATAGGAAAGGCAGTGCCTGTAGAAAAGACTGTGAAGCCTGTGAAGGTCTCTGCTGCTAGAATTGGCTGGAAAGCCAATTTGGTAGATCAGAGTTTAAAATAAAGATCTGTCTTTATCGCAAATGAATAAATAAATAAATTAATTAAATAAATAAATAAATCCAATAAAAATACAAAAGAACAGAAAAGAACAGGAGGCTTCATGCTTCCACATGTCAGAGAGACAGAGAGAGACAGAGAGAGAGAGAGAGAGAGAGAGAGAGAGAGAGAGAGAGAGAGAGAGAGGGAGGGAGAGAAGCAAAAGGAAATCATCTTCTCCAATCCATCGTGCTTACACAATGATATAGCTCTATGGTCAGCAAACTGGAAAATCACTAACTGGCAGATAAATGGAAAGATGTCCTGGGAGGCACAAGTAGAATTGGAAAAACCTAGCAAAACCTTGCAAAGACATCAGATTTTATACAGGCTATTTAGTCAAGACAGGCAAAACCTCTGAAGATAATGACATAGTGGACAAGTTGGCATCATGTTTAATTAAAATGAGAATATTAAAATTTCCCAGGGACCAAATTCAAAATAAATCAGAAATAGATTACACATTCAAAAAACAAACAAACAACAAACAAACAAACAAAAACAAAACAAAACAAAGCAAAAACATAGGAATTTTACTCCTAACACTAAAAAGCAGGGGAAATGGAGAACCAAAGTAAACTAGGACAAATCTATAAGCTTAACTATTGTGAGGAATCCTTAGCTAGGTGAAGGTTCACACCTTAAGTCTTGGCACTTGGGAGGCAGAGGCAGGCACATAATAATTACGGTTATTTATATTAAAAATCTGCTTGCAAAACACAGGCTGGAATTAAAAGTGACTGCGCTTTGTGATCTAAAACTTTACTTAAACCTTGAATTTATATAAAGAGAAATGGAAAGATTTATCTGCACATATTAAGGTCTAGTTTATTTTCAAAAATTTCAAGAGATCTTTTTAATTTCAAGTGAATGATAATATTTGTACTTTTGCCAAGAAAACAAATTGTCCTAGGAAAAATATAAACTGTCATAAAAGGAACCTGTAGAGTTGAGGTTGGGGTAGGGTTTTGTGTTTATCTTTCCAGGAGACTAAAGGCATCCAACTAAGGAATTCAGAGCCCACTCACTAGGGAACCATCTGAATGAAAAGGACAAATTATCAAGAGAAAACATCCTAAGAGAAAGTGTAATTGGTCAAGTTGTACTGCTTTTCTCCAGTTTGTCTCTGCTGCTCTCTGCAGACATAAGTGGCAAATGGACTTTATGTGGTCTCCAGGAAACCGGGAAAGGGAATAACACTGGAAATGTATATAAGAAATACTCAAGTTAATAAAAAAATTAAAAAAATTAAAGCCGACATCGTGCCTGGAGCATGGCTCTCTCCTTCTCTAAACCCAGACATGCTTGCTAAAGGAAAATCCTAAATCTCTGTCTCATATCAGAAGAGCCACCTGGCATGGGACAGAGAAAAACAAAATAATGGGGGACAATTCTATTGCCACTAATCTCATAATCTTTTGGTTTTCATTTGAGTCCCGAACACTTTTCTTAAGCTATAAATATTATCGTGAAATGTATAAGATTATTATTTATATATAAGCTTTCTGTTATATATTATTTATATATAAGCTTTCTGTTATATAACTACCAATAGGTAGTTATATAGAATACTAACTGTACAAATAAACTTCATCCAGCTTTCTGTGTACGTTTTCAGGTTTGAGTCTGAAGCAGGTGACTTGGAACAGAATTTGTGTACCTTGGATGTACATAACAGATGGCAGTCTTGAAGCATTTCTGAGATCTGTTGAATATGGTATCTAAAATGTTCCAGTGTTCTATCATTCCTAACAGTAATCTGATGTTGGGACCCTGCCTGCAATGACAAATTTACCTGGATTGTGGTGACACTAACAAATGAATGAAACTGTGCCCTGCCTCTTCTGTCACCAGGTTCTGCAGAGACAGTGGGAACCTTTGGGTGCTGTATTCTCCCTACCTAGGATTGCAACTAAGCTCAGAGACACCACCCACAGATCAGCTTTGGACTACAAACCTCTCAGGGCACTCAAATGGCTGAGTTCCCAAGAGTCTGACACAAACATTTTACAGAACTTTGAACTCGAAAATACTCAATTCTAAAACTGCTAAATACAACCAAACTGGACATTTTCAAAAACTTTGAAGAAATAGCTTCATTATTGCAAATAGTTTTACTGTATTGGAGTCAAAATATTTCCTTTTTATTTAGACAGAAAGTAAGAAATGTTGCAGGATATTTGATCACACTGCTAAACCTGAGATTGTGTTATTATTATTATTATTATTATTTTTTTTTTTTTTTTGGAAAAATCTGCTCCTAGTTGTGGTGTGGTTAGCCATAGCACACCACTTTAATCAAAAAATCTTTCTATTTATTGTGAGTAGAATTAAATAATTTCAACAATATGTCAAGAGGCAGAGCAAGCAACCAGTTGACACAGAGTAAACGTAGGGAGAGAGAGAGAGAGAGAGAGAGAGAGAGAGAGAGAGAGAGAGAGAGAGAGAGAGAGAGAGAGAGAGAGAGAGAGAGGGAGGGAGGGAGGGAGAGAGAGAGAGAGGGAGAGAGAGAGAGGGAGAGACAGACAGAGAGAGAGAGAGAGAGAGAGAGAGAGAGAGAGAGAGAGGAGAGAGAGAGGAGAGAAAGTCAGGAGGAAAGACAGAGATGCACAGAAAGGAAAATCAGGGACATCATTGTGTTTGAGGGGTTTTTGAGACAGAGTGGAGAAGAAATGTTGGGACATCTGCTGAGGAAAAAGGTCAGCTGGGTGCTCTCTGTGCCTCTGTGCACTGGCAGGCTTTTGCCCCAGCTTCTGTCTGGCTCCAGATTCTTTATGGGAAAATCAAATTTTTGAGATTTTGTTAACAACTCAAGTTTCTGGCCTTGAATTCCTTCCTGGACATTTCTACATGATAAGTTTTAAGCTATAAGATTAGATATTCTTTTTCTCACCAAGTTGCTTTTATTTTTTAATTAAAAATACTATTTTCATATGATATATTTTGATTGTTTTCCCAGCCTCTAACTTTTCTTGGTTACTTCTCACCTCCCCACTCAACCAAATCCATACTCTACTTTTCCCCTCTTTCTCACTAGGATACAGATAGGCTTCTAAATAATAATGAAATAAGATGGCGTTAGAGACAGCAGATCAGAATATGATTTTTTAAAAAAAGAGCCAAAGAACAAACATAGTAAACACGTGTAGATGCTGAAACACATGAATGTGCACACACAGAATCCCATAAAAATAAACTAGGGAACCATAAAATGTGAGCAAAAGATCAGTAAGGGGAAACGGGTTGTGTAGGCTTATATCTTTCAAAACCAACTTAATAAGTGTACTTAACCCACCACCTAGCAAACATAGTGAAAAGGAAAGGCTAATGGGGAAGGGAGGGTGTAGACCTCTACAGAAATAGTTCTTTGGCGCAAATCCAATCTATGTTGTCAGGATATCAGCAGTTCAGGAGTCAGCAGCAGTAGCTCGATCCACTTGCAAACACCACTCACCAATCAGCTACAGCACTTTGATCCAGAAGAAAGTGTGAGAAGGCTCCGTCCATTATCCTGAGTCTTCAGAAGCAGCAAGAAGTCACTGGAACACCATCAGACGTTCTCTGGTCCATTTCTTTCTAAGTCATGACAAACAATGACCAGCAAAGAGTGGCAAAGAGACCCAATTCTACAGTGTCATCCACTGTCTGTTGAGTGATATTTATACCCTTTCTAAACATCGTCTGTTCACTCGAGTGTCTGCTCTAGCAAAACATCACATACCCTTTTCCCAGGCAGCTTCCAGAAAACACCACATGTCTGTTCTCAGCAAAACATCCTCCCACATGTCTGCTTCAGCAAAAACATTCTTTCCTAACACAGATTCCAAATAGAAAAAAGAAAAAAAAACCATCACATGACACAACAGTCTCCAAAGTAGCCATAAATCTCTACTTCTCAGTTTGGGACAAAAAAACACCCTCCAGTAATTGCATTGAGTTCATTTCATGTTGACCATGCATTTCTGGGCATGGTGGCTGCCTTCAAGTGTGGTTTATGTATGCAGTGAGACACCATTCTACACAATTTTTTTCTTTGTAAGTGGGTAGCAATTGAAGATACCCCGGTTAGGAATTCAGACTCCTGTCTACTTTCCATCTCTGCACTGGGAACCCACTTGGATTACACGTGTGCAGGCACTGTGTGTGCTGCCCTCGTTTCTGAGGCTTCTTCACATGTGTGTCTGTTCTGTTGTGTCCAGAGGCCTTGTTTCTTCCGTGTCTTTCATCCCCTCTGCATTTATACACTTTCTTCTCCCTCTTCCACAGAGATTTGATGGAGATATTCCATTTGGGATTGAGTGTTTTAAGACTTCTCACACTCTGGACTTTGTCGTGTTTTGGGTCTCTGTATTTGTTTGCATCTGCTACAAAACACAGCTTTATGGATGATAACCAATCAGGCTGTGGTCCTACAAGATTCCCAGAATATCATTAGGAGTCATTTTATTGCTACTTTTGTTGTTGCTGTTCTTTCTGTTGTTGCTTGTTTAGCCACAGGGGTCTTTGATAGTTCCATGGTCTGCAAGGGTTCTTGGCTAGCTTGTGTTCTCCATTTGAAAGTAACTTTTGACGGTTGCTTCAAGTCTCCTAAAAGAAGTGATGTATGGGGTGATAAGACAAAGGGAGGAGAAAGGTTTGTTACTCTTGGTTCTTTGCTGCTGCTGCTGCTCCTGATGATATTGATGATGATGATCATGATGGTGATGGTGATGGTAATGACGATGATGATGATGATGATGGAGATGACCATGCTAATTTTCAATCCTCTCAGTATTTCTACCACTGAGTATGAATGGCCTGGAAAATTTTGGCAAGCTAATGTAATTTATTCATGTTCCGTTTTCATGAATGAAAATGTGATAAATGGAGGAGAAACAAGTACTCCTGCTGGTAAGACTTTGTAACTTACCAGAAGAAAAATAGATTAGTGTTTTTACTTAAAAGATCTTTCTTCCATCCCACTCTTTATGAGATTGACAGAAACACAAAAGGGCTGTAGGCATTTCAATGGAGATTGCTAAAAGAAATGGCAATCATTCTCAGTTTCTTTTGACTCCTTCTATAAGAGGAGGTTGCAAAGTGCTATTAAATTTCAAGAAATTCTTGTGGAAAATAACATTCTGTACCTAAGGACACCTGATCCCAGGTTATCTTTTATTCTCCAGCTCTGGTTTTTGTGGCTTTGCACTGACCTTCCCTCTTTATGGCATAAATCTTCTCCGTAAACCAAAGAATTCTGCATTTGCCCTGTTATTCATTATTCAGGCAACCCCAGCTGGCATGCACGAAATCTTCTCTGCAGTTTGGCTTGGATCTAAGAAGAGCTCTTAAGGAGAACCACAGAACTGCCTGCTTTGTCCTTCATGTAGGAGTCCAAATGTTTCTCAGCACTTTTGTGGCTATTTTCTTAAAATAAAACATTCACAATGATTTTTAATTTTCAAAAAGGTACCCATTAAAGAATTGTTTTATTGGAACTAGAAAGAGGTTTTGAGTATGCGTTGTTCTTACAGGGAATCTAGATTCAATCCCTAGCACTTACTTGGTGGGTCAAAATCATCTATAACTCAAGTTCCAAATGTTACAACACACCATCCTAACTCTTGGAGGGATCCGACATCAAAGTGGTACACATAAATTCATATAGACAAAACACACATACACATGAAATAAAATAAACCTAAAATCTTTATTTACATGTGGATTTATTGAAGAACTTCCTTTCCTATATTATCTTGATAATTCATCTCTCCATTTAAAAAGGCTTTCTTGCATTCTGCTTGGCCATTCTGATGTGCACCATCTTCTACATATTTTTATATAAAATATTTTTTTGATTCTATTTTTCGGAGCTGGGGACCGAACCCAGGGCCTTGCGCTTCCTAGGCAAGCGCTCTACCACTGAGCTAAATCCCCAACCCTATAAAATATTTTCATGCAGAGAAAATAGGAGGTTCATGATGATATTTGAATGCAGCAAATCCTTTTTTTACTTTCTTTAGCATTATTATTTTCTTTTATTTATTATACGATGGACTGTGCAGTGTACCAGTCAGACTGCTCTTTTTACAATATTCCACTCCGGATATGCCTTTGAGGGGTCAAAATGGAGAAAACACTTCCAAAGAATGGATTTTGAAGTTACACACAATACACACAGAGAAACACACACAGTTACACACACAGACACACACACACACACACACACATGCGTGCGCGCGTGTGCGCGCGCGCCTATAAATTCTTGACTAGTGGTTACCCAGGTATATATCTAGGTAAGGTAATAGTCAGCTGAAGTTTCAGTTCTCTTCCTTTACTCTCTGAGAGGTCCACAGTGGATCCTAAATCTAAACAGAAAGCAAAATGTAGTTTGATAATATTCTCCTTATACATGCATTCTATGATAAAGTTTAATGTGTAAGTTGGATGAGAAAGGTATTAGCATATCCAAATGGGATATGCTACACAGGGAAAATAATTAAAGCACTACACTACAATCAGAGTAACCAGAGGGAAGCAAGGCCTGCTCTAATTTAATTTTTGTGTTGTGGCAAATACCTGATAAAGGACAGCATAGGGAAGAGAGCATTTATTTGAATTACAGTTTCAAGTCACAGCCTACCATTTTAGGGAACATATAGCAGGAATTCCAGCAAAGGGTTACATTACATTTCCAGTCTAGAACAAAGAAAGAATAAATACACTGTTCTTTGTTTGCTTGCTTGTTTCAATTGCTCTCATTGAATACAGGGTACAGCCTAGGGAATGGTGTTGCCCACACTATCTGTATGTTTCCACAGCAATTATCAAACAAGATAGAGCCCCTAATAGATGACTATAAGCCAACCAAAGTAAACAATCTCTCATTGAGACTCTGTTTATAGGCAATGATTGATTGTGTCAAGTTGATTATTAAAACTAATCAGCACATGGCTGATCTATTTGTCCTCTTGTTTATATTCACTCTTCTGGTGAAGATGTTAAATAATGCAATGACTTCAAAATAAGATATTGTGAGGTGAGAAATGAAAGCAGGGCAACTCATGATAGGGATCTTGAGCTGCATGGGCCTGTGATGCTAAGTATCTGGGGGCAGATAGCATAGACAGTAAGGTAGTATACCAACAATGGTTTGACATGTCATTAACTTACTCAGAGTAACATGCAATTTAAAGCATAAGAAGTTCTTCTCGGCTGTCTTTGTGTGTCAACCTAACACAAGCTAAAGACATCAGAGAGAAAGAAGCCTCCATTGAGGAAAGGCCTCCTTGAGATCCAGCTACAGGGCATTTTCCTAATTAGTGCTTATTGGGGAGGACATAGCCTCTTGTCGGTGTTGCCATCTCTGGGCTGATAATTCTGGATTCTATAAGAATGCAGGCTGAGGAAGTCATGTGAACAAAGACAGTAAGCAGCATCCCTTCCTAGCTTCTCCATCACCTTCTGCCTCCAGGTTCCAGCCTGGTTTGAGTTCTAATCCTGATTCCCTTTGATGATGAACAGTAATCTGAAAATGTAAGCTGAATAAGTCCTGTCACCTCAAACTTGGCTTTTGGTCAAGGTGTATTATTGCAAATTAAAATCCTAAGTTAAAGTTTTCTCTGAAATTTCTATTTCTGTTTTGGGAATTATGAAGGTTATAGTTAACTGAAACTGAAAAAAAATTAAAACATCCAGAATCTTACATGTTTTACATAACATTTCAATGCAAATGAAATATGTCTTATCTTTCCTTTTAAATTTTTAATGCCATCCATAATTTCAACAATAGGTTTTTGGGCCTCAAAATGAACTTAAAAAATTATGTTATTGGAAGGGAAGTTTGAATAAAAATTACTTGTGCCTAAAGAGATGTCACTGTGGTTAAGAGCACTTGGTGCTCTTAAAGAGTACACATGTTCAATTGCCAGTATTCATATGCTAGCTTATGACCATCTGTAACTCCAGTTCTAGTTGATCCAGTATCCCTGTGTACACGAGGCACATGTGGCATATGCACGCCACAATATCTGCAAGCAAAATATCCATAGCCAGAAAATAAATATCGTGTTTTAAAACTGCTGAAAGTACAAAATATTTAGACTTAAAAATGATCAGGAGAAAAAAATTAAGGCCACTAATTAAGGCATATGATTTTAATTAAATGTATAGAGTGTCCTATGTCTAAATTTTATATAAATTTTAATCAAAGAATAGTTCCTTCTTTCAATAGGCATTATACTAGCAACAGAACTATGATCAAAGAAAGAAGTAGTAAGCCAGACTTTTTGATGGCACTTAGATGGAGCAAGAAAAACACGGATAGAGGCCAGCTGGCCAACTGAGGTATGGTAATGAGGGCTGCAGACTATGATGCACAAAATGAGGAAATCTTTACTTCTCTTTGTGCTTACCTGAACTCTAAATTAGAAAGACTGCTATTTAATGAAAATGATGGTAGATACGTTCTGGTTTCCTTTTTTGGTGTTCTAAAATCATTGATAATCCAAATCTAGTTTTATATAAAAATTACTTCAAAGCATTAGGCAGTAAAAATGTAGCTAAAGGCAGGCTTTTGTAATTATAGATATGTGATTTTTAGTTTATCATCTACCAATTTAAGCTTATATCTCTCAAGAAGTTAACTTAGCAAGCATAAGTCATAATATCTCACATTTTAGATCAAGATTTTTTAAAGCTTACCCTTAAGGTCCTATTGTTATACATCTAAGAAAAACTCCCAGTTTGGGAAAAAGAAAATGCCGTTATCTATAAAATACTCTGCAATATTAAGAAAAAGTAAAAATGCACTAAAGCTATAGTCTAAATTAACAACCACTCTCCATTCTGAGTATATGTTTGTATATAAATATAGATATGACATAGATGTGGATGTGTATTCCTATATTTTTCATAAGCATTTTGATAAAGACATTGATGGTTATTATAGAGGAAGTGCATATTTTGTAAATGAATGATACTATGTGGAAACTGGTGCTTCTACAACCTTAGTAAAACCACAGAGTAGATTTGGGAGGCACTCTGTGGTAGGCAATTAAGACATCTTTTTAAATAATTAGAGGAACAGAAATTTTATACTATACAAAGTATGATCAGCCCAACCAAGGAGTTATTATTATGAAGTAAAAGAGTTATTTGTCCCTACAGGAAAAAATATGCCATAGTTGCAAATGTCCTCTAAGTCTGGTGAGTTTATGATCTCAAGATACTGGAGAAAATTGATTGATTTAATTTTCTTTAGCCCTACCCCTAGAAGAAGCAAACTTATTAGAAATATGATGTTTGATTCTCTGATGGCTACAAAATTAACTCTGAAATTAATCACAATCATAAAAACTAGAACATAAGCTCGATAAAATAATCTCAGTAGAAAATTATGGACAGGATGGATCAAGACCAGAAATATTAAAGACAGAAATATTCCAGGGATATAATAAATCATTCTTCCGAATAAAAAAATGTAATGGGATTGTATGATCTGGACAGATTTTAAAACATAACTTTTAATTTTAACAAAGCAAAGGCATTTGATAACAAAATGACATTAAAATATTCATTAAATAATGATCAAAATATCAAAAAGTGGTCATTGCATGTCCTTTCAAATATGCTCAGAATCTTCTCATCCTTTCCTAGCTTCAGTACTAGTATAAGCAAAATACTGTAATCAGTTGTCTAGAGTTCAATAGCAAATACAGTATTTCCATTGCTTCTTCCCTTTTCTTTTGTTATAGTGATTTTCCTAGAAGAGTAAAAATTTTCTTTACTATGAATTTTAAGGCACTATATCATTTCAATTCCTACTAACTATGTGGTTGCATTTCTGAATTAAGATAATAACAATATTTATCAATAAACAGTACTAGTGGTAATATAAATGACACACTTTACATTACAACTGAAACACTTGTGTATTATATTCTCTCTGGTTTTGTTTCACACTCTATAACATTGTCAGAGTCAACTAAGCTGATTTTTTCATTTACTATTATATATTTTTACAGTAGTTTATAAAGAAATTTTAAACCAACAACATGGCTGCTCATGGCTGCTCTAGTAAGGGATCTCAATACCTTTTAGGTAAATATAATCCAGGTGGAATATAGATGCAGCTGGATTATACTATGACTTGACTGGAGTACAGACAAGTCCTTAGTATACACCTTAAATCCCTAAAAATGAAGGCAAGGTTAGTTTGTATAATGAAGCTGAAGCTGCCATGCTTAAAATTGACTTGTGATTGGGGAACAGACAAAGTGGTGGATCAGAGAAAGACTTAACAGAATTAGAGATAGGTTATGCCCAACTCATACTCAACATCAACATCATATATATATATATATATATATATATATATATATATATATATAGTTTTTCAGAGATAGGTGGCAGAGAGAACAACCTAGACAAGGATGAAGGCAAAATAAGCCAGAGAATGAGAATTAGCCATGAGATTAGAAGATATTGCCAAAGTAAGTATGAGGCCAGACAGAACAAGTCAGTCAGAAGCTGAGAAAAGCCAATTGCATCAGTGATCTTGCAGAGGAGTTTGAGTCAGAACAGCTGAGTTGTACTGACATTGGAGCAGGGTTAGGGTTAAGGTTAGGGTTAGGGCTAGGGTTAAGGTTAGAGTTTAGATTAGAGTTAGGGCTAGAAAGGGTGCATCTATTCAGCAGTAAGTCTTAGAATCTGAAATATTCTAGGCCTCGGTGTTCAGAGTCTAGAAGCTGAAACCTTCATAGTTTTCCAGGCTAGTTTTAGGGATAGTGTGAAACACTCTGGGGTCAGCCCATGCCATGTGTTCATAAAGCATAGATATGGCTCTCATATCATCCTTCCTCTGAGGAAATAAAACCAATATTTATAGTAGTTGCTTATGTATAATTTTAATTTCCTACAACATATTTTTCAGATTTTCTTGTTTATTTGTCTATGGGTAAAGTGATCCTGTAATCTGATATTGGTGTTTGAGTAACCACTAAACAACTACCAGAATAATGAAGGATAAACTAATTATAACTGATCTAAAAATAAAGTGGCCTACTTTTATCCACAGTCTTCAGTAAAATGTCCCTGCCCTTCCTATTCCTATCACTTGTAGATCCTTCAGATGTTCTCCTTCTAACCTCTCTTACTCTACTTGTTGCATTGTCCCAGCCAATAATCTCAGCAGTCACCTTCTACTCGCCCAAAGGTCACTTTGGCCAAAGTAACAATTGGGCTGATAGCAGATACACCTTCTCTTTCTTTTCTAGACATTGTCCCCCAGTCTCATTCCCAACTCTGTAGCAAAAGCCCTACTGCAGTTGCCCTTTCCTCTCTATCCCCACCCCCAATGTATGAAAAAGATCTTCTCCTCTACGCATACCATTCCAATAGCCTCTGACATAAGCAGGCATATACTGGGAACACACCAGTTGAGAAGTCTAGAGGAATAAGTCCACAGAAGATTTCTACCAGGCAACACCCAGCCACCACTCTCCCAAGATCCAGGGAGAAAGCAGAAACCAAGAAACAAAACATTCACTAAAACAAGATATCCCCACCTAGATCTATAAACATCCCAGTTCCAGATGCCTACACATCAGCATAAGAACACCAACAGTAGTAAGGACAATATGTCTCCATTGGAGACCAGGAACCTTCCCATAGCAGGCACTGAATACCCTAAAATAGCTGAAGCCCAGGAAACAGACCATAAATAGCCTTTATGAAGATAATAAAGACCTCTTAAAGAGGAAATCAATAAATTCCTCCAAGAAATCCGGGAAAATACAAAGAGTGCAAGGAATTGGCTAAACTGTTCAAGACTTGAAAGTAGAGGAAATTGATGAAGAAAACCAAACTGAGGAAATCTTGGAAACGAAAAAATATTGGAAATTTGAATAAAAACTACAGAGGCAAACTTCATCAGTATACAAAAATAAAGATGTAGTCTTAGGTATTGGAGATAAGATAGAAGAAAGGGATACATCAGTCAAAGAAAATGTTAAATTTAAAAATTTCCTAAGATAAAACATTATGAAACCTGGGACATTATGAAAAGACCAAATCTGAGAATAGTAGAAAAAGAGACAAAGAAACCCAGTTCAAATGACCAGAAGATATTTTCAATAATATCATAGAACATTTTCCTACCCTAAAGGAGGATATACCTCCAAAATTACAAAAAGCACATAGAGCAGCAAATATATTGGGTTATAAAAGAAAGTTCTGACCCGCGGATCCCGGCCCGCAGCAGCTCTCTGCTCCCAGACCTGGTGAGAGAGAGATCCAACCGCCTGGTCAGGTGGGCACTCCTGAGGCTGCAGAGCGGAAGAGACCACCAACACTGCTCACCCCTGCCCACATCCCTGGCCCAAGAGGAAACTGTATAAGGCCTCTGGGCTCCCGTGGGGGAGGGCCCAGGAGCGGCAGGACACCTGCCTGAGACACACCTGAAAGAAACAGACCGGATAAACAGTTCTCTGCACCCAAATCCCGTGGGAGGGAGAGCTAAACCTTCAGAGAGGCAGACAAGCCTGGGAAACCAGAAGAGACTGCTCCCTGCACACACATCTCGGAGGCCAGAGGAAAAATCCAAAGACCATCTGGAACCCTGGTGCACTGAAGCTCCCGGAAGGGGCGGCACAGGTCTTCCTGGTTGCTGCCGCTGCAGAGAGCCCCTGGGCAGCACCCCACGAGCGAACTTGAGCCTCGGGACCACAGGTAAGACCAAATTTTCTGCTGCAAGAAAGCTGCCTGGTGAACTCAAAACACAGGCCCACAGGAACAGCTGAAGACCTGTAGAGAGGAAAAACTACACGCCCAAAAGCAGAACACTCTGTCCCCATAACTGACTGAAAGAGTGGAAAACAGGTCTACAGCACTCCTGACACACAGGCTTATAGGACAGTCTAGCCACTGTCAGAAATAGCAGAACAAAGTAACACTAGAGATAATCTGATGGCGAGAGGCAAGCGCAGGAACCCAAGCAACAGAAACCAAGACTACATGCCATCATCGGAGCCCAATTCTCCCACCAAAACAAACATGGAATATCCAAACACACCAGAAAAGCAAGATCTAGTTTCAAAATCATATTTGATCATGATGCTGGAGGACTTCAAGAAAGACATGAACACACTTAGGGAAACACAGGAAAACATTAATAAACAAGTAGAAGCCTACAGAGAGGAATCGCAAAAATCCCTGAAAGAATTCCAGGAAAACACAATCAAACAGTTGAAGGAATTAAAAATGGAAATAGAAGCAATCAAGAAAGAACACATGGAAACAACCCTGGATATAGAAAACCAAAAGAAGAGACAAGGAGCTGTAGATACAAGCTTCACCAACAGAATACAAGAGATGGAAGAGAGAATCTCAGGAGCAGAAGATTCCATAGAAATCATTGACTCAACTGTCAAAGATAATGTAAAGCGGAAAAAGCTACTGGTCCAAAACATACAGGAAATCCAGGACTCAATGAGAAGATCAAACCTAAGGATAATAGGTATAAAAGAGAGTGAAGACTCCCAGCTCAAAGGACCAGTAAATATCTTCAACAAAATCATAGAAGAAAACGTCCCTAACCTAAAAAAAGAGATACCCATAGACATACAAGAAGCCTACAGAACTCCAAATAGATTGGACCAGAAAAGAAACACCTCCCGTCACATAATTGTCAAAACACCAAACGCACAAAATAAAGAAAGAATATTAAAAGCAGTAAGGGAAAAAGGTCAAGTAACATATAAAGGGAGACCTATCAGAATCACACCAGACTTCTCGCCAGAAACTATGAAGGCCAGAAGATCCTGGACTGATGTCATACAGACCCTAAGAGAACACAAATGCCAGCCCAGGTTACTGTATCCAGCAAAACTCTCAATTAACATTGATGGAGAAACCAAGATATTCCATGACAAAACCAAATTTACACAATATCTTTCTACAAATCCAGCACTACAAAGGATAATAAATGGTAAAGCCCAACATAAGGAGGCAAGCTATACCCTAGAAGAAGCAAGAAACTAATCGTCTTGGCAACAAAACAAAGAGAATGAAAGCACACAAACATAACCTCACATCCAAATATGAATATAAAGGGAAACAATAATCACTATTCCTTAATATCTCTCAATATCAATGGCCTCAACTCCCCAATAAAAAGACATAGATTAACAAACTGGATACGTAATGAGGACCCTGCATTCTGCTGCCTACAGGAAACACACCTCAGAGACAAAGACAGACACTACCTCAGAGTGAAAGGCTGGAAAACAACTTTCCAAGCAAATGGTCAGAAGAAGCAAGCTGGAGTAGCCATTCTAATATCAAATAAAATCAATTTCCAACTAAAAGTCATCAAAAAAGATAAGGAAGGACACTTCATATTCATCAAAGGAAAAATCCACCAAGATGAACTCTCAATCCTAAATATCTATGCCCCAAATACAACGGCACCTACATACGTAAAAGAAACCTTACTAAAGCTCAAAACACACATTGCACCTCACACAATAATAGTGGGAGATTTCAACACCCCACTCTCATCAATGGACAGATCATGGAAACAGAAATTAAACAGTGATGTCGACAGACTAAGAGAAGTCATGAGCCAAAAGGACTTAACGGATATTTATAGAACATTCTATCCTAAAGCAAAAGGATATACCTTCTTCTCAGCTCCTTATGGTACTTTCTCCAAAATTGACCATATAATTGGTCAAAAAACGGGCCTCAACAGGTACAGAAAGATAGAAATAATCCCATGCGTGCTATCGGACCACCACGGCCTAAAACTGGTCTTCAATAACAATAAGGGAAGAATGCCCACATATACGTGGAAATTGAACAATGCTCTACTCAATGATAACCTGGTCAAGGAAGAAATAAAGAAAGAAATTAAAAACTTTTTAGAATTTAATGAAAATGAAGATACAACATACTCAAACTTATGGGACACAATGAAAGCTGTGCTAAGAGGAAAACTCATAGCGCTGAGTGCCTGCAGAAAGAAACAGGAAAGAGCATATGTCAGCAGCTTGACAGCACACCTAAAAGCTCTAGAACAAAAAGAAGCAAATACACCCAGGAGGAGTAGAAGGCAGGAAATAATCAAACTCAGAGCTGAAATCAACCAAGTAGAAACAAAAAGGACCATAGAAAGAATCAACAGAACCAAAAGTTGGTTCTTTGAGAAAATCAACAAGATAGATAAACCCTTAGCCAGACTAACGAGAGGACACAGAGAGTGCGTCCAAATTAACAAAATCAGAAATGAAAAGGGAGACATAACTACAGATTCAGAGGAAATTCAAAAATCATCAGATCTTACTATAAAAACCTATATTCAACAAAATTTGAAAATCTTCAGGAAATGGACAATTTCCTAGACAGATACCAGGTATCGAAGTTAAATCAGGAACAGATAAACCAGTTAAACAACCCCATAACTCCTAAGGAAATAGAAGCAGTCATTAAAGGTCTCCCAACCAAAAAGAGCCCAGGTCCAGACGGGTTTAGTGCAGAATTCTATCAAACCTTCATAGAAGACCTTATACCAATATTATCCAAACTATTCCACAAAATTGAAACAGATGGATCACTACCGAATTTCTTCTACGAAGCCACAATTACTCTTATACCTAAACCACACAAAGACACAACAAAGAAAGAGAACTTCAGACCAATTTCCCTTATGAATATCGATGCAAAAATACTCAATAAAATTCTGGCAAACCGAATTCAAGAGCACATCAAAACAATCATCCACCATGATCAAGTAGGCTTCATCCAAGGCATGCAGGGATGGTTTAATATACGGAAAACCATCAACGTGATCCATTATATAAACAAACTGAAAGAACAGAACCACATGATCATTTCATTAGATGCTGAGAAAGCATTTGACAAAATTCAACACCCCTTTATGATAAAAGTCCTGGAAAGAATAGGAATTCAAGGCCCATACCTAAACATAGTAAAAGCCATATACAGCAAACCAGTTGCTAACATTAAACTAAATGGAGAGAAACTTGAAGCAATCCCACTAAAATCAGGGACTAGACAAGGCTGCCCACTCTCTCCCTACTTATTCAATATAGTTCTTGAAGTTCTAGCCAGAGCAATCAGACAACAAAAGGAGATCAAAGGGATACAGATCGGAAAAGAAGAGGTCAAAATATCACTATTTGCAGATGACATGATAGTATATTTAAGTGATCCCAAAAGTTCCACCAGAGAACTACTAAAGCTGATAAACAACTTCAGCAAAGTGGCTGGGTATAAAATTAACTCAAATAAATCAGTTGCCTTCCTCTATACAAAAGAGAAACAAGCCGAGAAAGAAATTAGGGAAACGACACCCTTCATAATAGACCCAAATAATATAAAGTACCTCGGAGTGACTTTAACCAAGCAAGTAAAAGATCTGTACAATAAGAACTTCAAGACACTGAGGAAAGAAATTGAAGAAGACCTCAGAAGATGGAAAGATCTCCCATGCTCATGGATTGGCAGGATTAATATAGTAAAAATGGCCATTTTACCAAAAGCAATCTACAGATTCAATGCAATCCCCATCAAAATACCAATCCAATTCTTCAAAGAGTTAGACAGAACAATTTGCAAATTCATCTGGAATAACAAAAAACCCAGGATAGCTAAAGCTATCCTCAACAATAAAAGGACTTCAGGGGGAACCACTATCCCTGAAATCAAGCAGTATTACAGAGCAATAGTGATAAAAACTGCATGTTATTGGTACAGAGACAGACAGATAGACCAATGGAATAGAATTGAAGACCCAGAAATGAACCCACACACCTATGGGCACTTGATTTTTGACAAAGGAGCCAAAACCATCCAATGGAAAAAAGATAGCATTTTCAGCAAATGGTGCTGGTTCAACTGGAGGGCAACATGTAGAAGAATGCAGATCAATCCATGCTTATCACCCTGTACAAAGCTTAAGTCCAAGTGGATCAAGGACCTCCACATCAAACCAGACACACTCAAACTAATAGAAGAAAAACTAGGGAAACATCTGGAACACATGGGCACTGGAAAAAATTTCCTGAACAAAACACCAATGGCTTATGCTCTAAGATCAAGAATCGACAAATGGGATCTCATAAAACTGGAAAGCTTCTGTAAGGCAAAGGACACTGTGGTTAGGCCAAATTGCAACCAACAGATTGGGAAAAGATCTTTACCAATCCTACAACAGATAGAGGCCTTATATCCAAAATATACAAAGAACTCAAGAAGTTAGACCGCAGGGAAACAAATAATCCTATTAAAAAATGGGGTTCAGAGCTAAACAAAGAATTCACAGCTGAGGAATGCCAAATGGCTGAGAAACACCTAAAGAAATGTTCAACATCTTTAGTCATAAGGGAAATGCAAATCAAAACAACCCTGAGATTTCACCTCACACCAGTGCGATTGGCTAAGATCAAAAACTCAGGTCACAGCAGATGCTGGCGAGGATGTGGAGAAAGAGGAACACTCCTCCATTGTTGGTGGGATTGCAGACTGGTACAACCATTCTGGAAATCAGTCTGGAGGTTCCTCAGAAAATTGGACATTGAACTGCCTGAGGATCCAGCTATACCTCTCTTGGGCATATACCCAAAAGATGCCTCAACATATAAAAGAGACACGTGCTCCACTATGTTCATCGCAGCCTTATTTATAATAGCCAGAAAATGGAAAGAACCCAGATGCCCTTCAACAGAGGAATGGATACAGAAAATGTGGTACATATACACAATGGAATATTACTCAGCTATCAAAAACAACGAGTTTATGGAATTCGTAGGCAAATGGTTGGAACTGGAAAATATCATCCTGAGTGAGCTAACCCAATCACAGAAAGACATACATGGTATGCACTCATTGATAAGTGGCTATTAGCCCAAATGCTTGAATTACCCTAGATCCCTAGAACAAACGAAACTCAAGACAGATGATCAAAATGTGAATGCTTCACTCCTTCTTTAAATGAGGAAAAAGAATACCCTTGGCAGGGAAGGGAGAGGCAAAGATTAAAACAGAGATTGAAGGAACACCCATTCAGAGCCTGCCCCACATGTGGCCCATACATATACAGCCACCCAATTAGACAAGATGGATGAAGCAAAGAAGTGCAGACCGACAGGAGCCGGATGTAGATCGCTCCTGAGAGACACAGCCAGAATACAGCAAATACAGAGGCGAATGCCAGCAGCAAACCACTGAACTGAGAATAGGTCCCCTATTGAAGGAATCAGAGAAAGAACTGGAAGAGCTTGAAGGGGCTCGAGACCCCAAAAGTACAACAATGCCAAGCAACCAGAGCTTCCAGGGACTAAGCCACTACCTAAAGACTATACATGGACTGACCCTGGACTCTGACCCCATAGGTAGCAATGAATATCCTAGTAAGAGCACCAGTGGAAGGGGAAGCCCTGGGTCCTGCTAAGACTGAACCCCCAGTGAACTAGTCTATGGGGGGAGGGCGGCAATGGTGGGAGGGTTGGGAGGGGAACACCCATAAGGAAGGGGAGGAGGGAGGGGGATGTTTGCCCGGAAACCGGGAAAGGGAATAACACTCGAAATGTATATAAGAAATACTCAAGTTAACAAAAAAAATGCTATAAAAAATAAATAAATAAAAGAAAGTTCCCTCACCACATAATAATCAAATCACTAAATATATAGAACAAAGAAAAATATTAAGAGTTTCAAAAGAAAGATGCCAAGTAAAAGTAAAATATAAAGGCAGACTCAATAGAATTACTCCTGACTTCTCAATGGAAACTCTAAAAGCAGGAGGGCATGGACAGATGTGCTATAGGCTCTAAGAGACCACAGATACCAGCCCAGACAATTATGCCCAGAAAAACTTTCAATCAATGTGAATGGATAAAACAAGATATTTCATGATAAAAATCAAACATAAGCAATACTTATCTCCAAATACAACCTACAGAAAGTGCTAGAAGGAGACCTCCAACAAAAAGAGGTTAAAGAAAACTTTGAAAACACAGGGAATAAATTAGGCCACCGAAATCAAAGGAAAGCACAGATACACACACACACACACACACACACACACACACACACACACACACACACCACACACACATGCACACGCTCATGCACACACACATGCACACTCACATACCTCAACCCATCAACACCACCACTGCCACCAACAAAAACAAGTTATTGATTACGGACATTTGACCATATTAATGGGCAATATCTGTCAATATTAATTCTCACCCCTTCCCCACAGACACAGACTAACAGAATAGATGTGAAACAAGATTCTTCCTTTTGTGGCTTCCAAGAAATGTACTTCAACATCAAGGGTAGACATTGCTTCAGAGAGCTTAAGTGGGGGGAAAAAGATATCATAAGCAAATGGATCAAGGGTAACCTGGCAATTTAATATCTAATAAAATAAATGTCAAAATAAAAATAATCAAAGAAATAGGGAAGGACATCACTGTGGTAGTTTGAATATGCTTGGCCCATAGGGAGAGACAATGTTAGAAGGTGTGACCTTGTTGGCTGTAAGAGCAAATCTTCTGACTGCTTTGTTACAAAATGTTCAAATCTTGGCTCATTCTCCAGCATTGTGCTTGCCTTGACACTACTGTGCTTGCTGCCTTGATGATAATGAACTGAACTTCTAAACCTATAGGCAAGATAAAATTAAATGTTGTCCTTTATAAAAGTTGTCTTGGTCATGGTGTCTCTTCTTAGAAACTGAAACCCCATTTAAGACACTCACCAAAGGAAAAATCCACAAAGATAACATTTCAGTTCTTAATATCTATGCATCAAACACAAGGCACCTTAGGTTGCTAAGACATACTACTAGAGCTTAAATCACATGTTACCCTCAAACACTGATAGTGAGAGACTTCAAGTCCCCAATCTCAAAAATAGATAACTCATGGAGACAAAAACTAAACCAAAAAAATATAAAACTTACAAATGTTATAAACCAAATGTACCTAACAGATGTTTACAGAACATTTTAAAACACACACACACACACACACACACACACACACACACACACACACACACACACTGCTACCACCCTGAAAACAACATCCTTCTTTTCTCTGCACCTCAAGGAACATTCTCAAAAAATGATTACATACTTGGACACAATTTATGTCTGAACAAATATAAGAAAATTGAAATAACTCCCCTGCATCCTATCAGACCATGAATTAAATTTTGATATAAATAACAACAGAATCAAGAGAAAGCTTAGAAACACATGAAAACAGAACAATTCTCTATTGAATGAAAAAAACGGTAAAGGTGGAAATAAAAGAAAGAATAAAAATAAATACACAATATATCTAAATTCATGGGGCATAATACAAGTGGTGCTAAGAGAAAAATTCATAGCATTAGTGCCTACATTGAAAATCAATGACAAAAATCAAAATCAAAACCATCAAACAGACAAAAAAAATCTGGATAGATTTCATAACACCCTTGAAAGCTCTAGAACAAAATGAAGAAATCATAACAAAAAGGAGGAGACGGCAATAATTAAGATAATGGTTGAAATCAATAACATAGAAGCAAATATAAGAATACAAAAAAGATCAATAAAGCAATGAGTTGCTTATTTGAGAAAGTCGTCAAGATAGGCAAACTAACTAAAAGGTAGAGAGAGAATATCCAAATTAACAAAATCAGAATTCAGACAACAAACACTGAGAAAATCAAGACAATTATGAGAACATGTTTTAAAAACCTGTACTCCACCAAATTGGAAAATCTAAAAGAAATGGACAATTTTATCCATAGGTACTACTTTCCAAAGTTAAATCAAGATCAGATAAGTAATTTAAATAGACCTAGACTTCTAGTGAAAGGGAAGCACTCATTAAAAGTCTCCAAACCCAAAATAGCCCAGGGACAGATAGTTTTAGCATAGACTTCTAGTAGACATACAAAGAGTTAATGCTAATAATGCTCAAATTATTCCACAAATAGAAACAAAAGGAAGATTTCCCAATTTATCTATGAAGCCATCATGACCTTAATATAAAAACCACACAAAGACCCAACAAAGAACTAAATTTATAGGCCAAAGTTCCTATGAATACAGAAGCAAAAATACTTGCAAACAGGATCTTGGAACACTGAAAACAGATCATTTACCATGATCAAGTAGGTTTAATCCGAGTGACACAAGGGAGGGTTCAACATATGAAAATCAGTGTATGTATGTAGTCCATTATGTATACAAACAATAAGAAAAAAAAACTACATGATCATCTCATTAGAGACAGAAAAGTTTTTTTTTTTTGGTTCTTTTTTTTTCGGAGCTGGGGACCGAACCCAGGGCTTTGCGCTTCCTAGGTAAGCGCTCTACCACTGAGCTAAATCCCCAGCCCCCAGAAAAGTTTTTTAACAAAAAAGCCAACACCTTTTCATAATGAAAAACCTGGAGAGATAAAAAAAAAGACATACCTAAAGATAATACTATTTACAGAAAGCATTTGGTCAACATCAAATTAAATGGACAGAAACTCAAAGAAATTCCACTAAAATCAGAGACAAGTTTTCCATTCTCTCCATACCTATTAAATAGAGTATTTAAAGTACTAGCTAAAAAAAATAAAGGAACTGAGGTAGATAAAGTGGATGCAAATTCAAAAGAAAGATTTCAGAGTATGTTTATTAGCAGATGATATGATAATAAGACCCTAAAAATTCCATTAGGAAAGTAGCTGAAACAAAATTAACTCTCCTGTTACTGTTCTATATAAAACCACAAAAACAGACCAAGAAATAAAAATCAAGGAAATAACATATTTCACAATAGCACCAAATAATATAAAATAACTTTGGGTAACTCTAACCAAGAGAATGAAAGCCTTTTACGCTGTGGTAAAAAGTTCAAGTCTTTGAAGAAAGTAACTGATGAAAAAAATTAGAAAGCAGAAAAATTGTCCATGCTCATGGATCACTAGAATTAACAGAGTACAGTTGGTCATTTTACCAAAAGCAATCTACCGATTCAATGTAATCCTCATCAAATTCCAGCACAATTCTTCACAGATCTTGATAGGACAATTCTCAAGTTCATATGGAAAAAGGCAAACACAGGATAGCTAAAACAATTTTGAACTATAAGTTACATGAATTGTCCCTAGATCCCTCTGTGCTACTTATCTTCTGATTTTTGTGAATTATAACATGATTTTCTTTTACCTAACAAGTCCTATCTGCTTGTAAATGAGTATGTATCATGTTTTTCTGGGTTGCCTCACTCAGATGATTTTTTTTCAGGTTCCATCAATTTGCATTCATATTTTTATAGGTTGTTCCAAATTTCTGGTTCTTGTGAATAAAACCTCTATGAAAATAGTTGAGCAAGTTTTGTTGTGGTTGGATAGCCTGCCTTTTGGGCATATGCCCAGGAAAGGTATAGGGGTATCTTGAGGTATATTGTCTCCTAACTTCCTGAGAAATCTCCATATTGACTTCCATAGTGCCCATACAATTTTGCCTTCACCAGCAATGAAGGAGCGTTTCCTTTGCTCACCAGCATAAGCAACCTTACCAGCAGCACGAGCTGTCACTTTTATTCTTTTTCCATCCTACCACAGGGACATGGTTTTAATCATGTTCATTTCTGATCTGTTTACAATAGCCAGAAATCATAAACAATCTGTATGTCCCTCTACCGAAGAGTAAGTAAAAATATGTTAAGTTTACACAAAAGGAGTATTACTCAGCTGTTAAAAATTAATGTCTGTATTCAAAACAACAGAATTAAAAAAAACCATCCTGCTTAAGATAACTGAGACCTGGAAAGGAAATATGTGCTTATGTGTGGGTGTTTTTTGTTTATATGTGGTATTATCCATTAAGTAAGTAATTGAGTAAATAAAAGTCAAGCTACAATTTATAGACCCAGGAAAAATATGCTAAGACAAAGAAGAAGAAACTAAGGGCGGGCAATGTGCATCTCGATGGGAAGGACAAAATAGACTTTATGAGTGGACTGTAGCTGGGGAATTGAGGGAAGGACAAGAATGAGAGGATCAGGTGAGAACTAGAAAAGGAAATAGAATTGAGGGTGTGAATGAAGGAAGAGACAGCTAAAACTGAAGGGGTTTTGAAGGGTGATTTGAAAACAGAGTGCAGTGAAAACCTCCTATAGCATTTGAAGTTGATGCTAATGATGTTTCCAGATGAGGGAGACAGAACCCCAACTGGACATCTCTTGTGGTGAAATGCAGCTTCTAGTAGCAGAACTGGATTTCTTCCAACTGAGTTGTTGGTTGAAAGGCTTCCATGGAAATCCACACATCCCAATATTTTGCCAAGACAATAGATTTTACTACAATCTGATAACAAAGTTCCATTGCTAAAAATAATACTCAGACAACTCTTTCCCATTAAGAGGGCAAGGTGTTGCCTATGGTACCTTCACGGCTATGTTCTAATGCCTATTACACAGAAAGATATTCCATAGACTATCAACAGAAAACATAAACACAAAACCAACCAAAAAAAACCTTTAATATAAAAACTGTACTACATGAAAATTATGCTAGGGCAATGGTGTCACAAATCTTTTAGAAGTAAGCAACCAATGTCTAATTTTACATAAGGGACTCTCCATGAGATGAAACCTATATCTGACACTGCTTGGGTGACCAAGAACTAGAGACTAGATATTCCAGAGACCTGGATTTAAACCAAATACTACTTGTATAAAAAGAAAAACTAATAATAAATAGACTCATAATGACATTCTGTTTTACTCATAAATGGTTGCCTTATTCAGGGATCACCAGAAAGGCTTCCTTCCACAGCACACGGGAATAATACAGAGACCCAATGCAGTCATTGCTCAGACAGACCTGTAAGTACACAGCTCTAAACAAGATGTCTTCATAAAATATCTCCATTCAGATCTGAGGAAACCCTTCTGAAGGGGAGGCAGATGTAACCGGGGAGACAGAGTAGATGGAGGGGACTAGGAGAACACAACCGTCTGAAACAACAGAGCAAAGCTCTTATAAACTTACGGTGGTGGAAACAGCAATCAAAGGGCCTGCACAGATCCGCAGCAGGTCCTCTACAGTGACTTAGGAATGTGTAAACACGCATGTCTCGGATTCTCTTGAGACCATTTTATTTTCTGTTGGCTTGGCTTGGCCAACTTTGTGATGGTGGTTAATGTTTTATCTTACTATATTTTATTTTGTAATGTTTTGTTGTTATCTCTTAGAAGCCTATTCTTTTCTAGTGAGATACAGAAAGGGAGTGGATCCAGGTAAGAAAGAATGGGAAGGAATTGGGGAAAAAAGGAGGAGGGGAAACATTTTATCGATTATACTATGTGAGAAAAGAATGTATGTTTAATAAAAGGGAATAAAATAAAATAGTCACTAAATGCTGTGTGTGTGTGCTTTCTCATATGTTTTTTTTATTTAATTAGGAACTTCATATATCTAAAGTACATCAAAAATAAGATATTATCTCTTTGTCCACAGATACTGAATGATTAAATAGAAAGATTATCAGCTTACACATTAGGGCTTATTCTACATCTTCAAATAGATAGACTGTTCATGTATGCACTAAAATATTTTTTCATGGAAGATAATGTGGTAGAGTATAGAAAACAGTACCTGTTTATACCCTGCTTTATACAAAGCATATCTGGTACAGATATTTAAAATAACTCTTCTCCTGCAGCTCAACCTATTTTTGTTCTTATATGCTTTCTACATGTGTCAAATTTCACATTAAAATAAATATGCGTTTAAATTTTCCCTAATAGTACAATGTACCTGCCTATGAAATACTCATTAATACTTATTGCTAAATATACACATATAATAAGTTTTCATTGTCCCTTAAAAATAAAAGACACATTCTCTGAATGTATCACTCATTACCTATGATATTGTCCATTAGACTGAAAATATAGCAACATTTTAGTATCATATATATATATATGATATATATATATATGAGAGAGAGGAAAGTAAATAATAAATGAACCTGGCATCATCTTTGTAGTGCTTCTTGGTAACAAAGATATGGTCTGTCCTTTATTTTTAATCAAATACTTTAATTATTTTAAACTTATAACTCCTCTGTAAGTGTATAGAATTTATAGAAAATATCATGTTCCTAATAGAATCCACCTAGTAGAAATGTATACATCATCACTTTTTTGGTATGTTACTAGGGTCACTCAGTCAGAGTAATTTCATATATAAACATTTGTCAGTTAGGGCATATTTTATCTTCTCTTGAAATTATGAGATTTGTGCCCTCCAAATATTAACTAATAGAGAGCTCCTGTTATAGTCTTAAGTTCCATTTTAAATCCATAATTCTTCAGTTAATCTTTGAGAGAGTGGAGGAAACAGGTGAAACAGCATATTGTCCAACTTAGGTTCTCTAATATCTGTACATATTAAAACTTACTATGTTAATGCTCAAGATAACTGAACTCACTCCTTTAGAGTTTATTCTCAATAATATTATGGAAACAAAATACTCAATAATAAAAGCAACAAGAAAAGAATCAATCAAAATGTAGAATATGAGTAATTTTCTGCTGTGGAGAGAGGACTCTACTTAGAAATATCTCTGATAGAGTGCATGGGATTATTTCAATCTTCTTGTATTTGTTGAGGGTTGTTTTGTGGCCAATTATATGGTTGATTTTAGAGACAGTATCATGAGGTGCTGAAAAGAAGGTGTATTCTTTTGTTTAAAGGTGAAGTGTTCTATAGATCACTGACAAATCCATTTGGTTCACAACCTCTATTAGATTCACAATGTTTTTGTTTAGTTTCTGTTTCAACAACCTGTTCATTGGTGAGAGTGGAGTGTTGAAGTCTCCCACTATTATTGTGTGTGGTTCAATGTGTGTTTTGAGCTTTACTAAAGTTTGATGAAGGCAGGTAAACTTGCATTTGTGACATAGATGTTCACAATTGAGACTTTCTCTTGGTGGTTTTCCCTTTGATGACTATGAAGTGTCCTTCCTCATCAAGCTTGATAACCTTTGGTTGAAAGTCTGTTTTATCAGATATTATGGCAACTCACATTTGTTTCTTGGGACCATTTGCTTGGTGGATCTTTTTCCAACCCTTTACTCTGAGATAATGTCTTTGTTAATGAGGTGTATTTCTTGTATGCAGCAAAATGCTGAATCGTGTTTGCATATTCAGTCAATAGCTTATGTCTTTTTATAAGTGAGTTGAGTCCATTGATATTGAGAGATATTAAAGACAGATGACTGTTGGTTCCTGTTATATTTGTTTTTGTAGATAGCTTTGTGTGCTTATGCTTTTTTCCTTTTGGCTCTGTTATGAGATGCTTAATATCTCGTCTTTTCTTTGGTATAGATATCTTCCTTGTATTGGAGTTTTCCTTCTGGGATCCTCTGTAGGGAAGCTAAGGAGGAGAGCCACCCTGTAGGAGGACCCCTGAGATCTCTTATACACTGGATCACCAACCAGGCAGCATATATAGGTTGAGATGAGGCCACCAACATATATGCAACAGAGGACTCCTAAGTCTGGGTTCAGTCAGAGAAGATGCACCCAACCCTCAAGTGACTGGAGGCCCCAAGAATTTAGAGGTCTGGTGAAGTGCATGGGAGGGAGTAGTGGGGCAGGGAGGAGGTATGGGATATGGAACCCTTAGAGGGTGGACTGGCAGGGGAATAAAATCTGGAGTGTAAAAACAAACAAACAAAGAAACAAACAAACAAATCAAACATTTTAGTGACTGCCCTAAATAGAAATGCCCTAGGAAGTCTTTATTAATTCTACTGAAGCAAAAACAAACTTATGTTCTATAACATGGACCAGAAATTGTAAAAGTTTAACTTTTTAAAAGGACAAAAACCTATGACTTTTATATAAGTGTAAAATGAAAATGGGGCAAAAAATGTTCATTAATTAATTAACAGAAAAATGTTTTTACCAGTGGTTCTCAACTTTCCTAAAATTGCCACCCTTTTAATACATTTCACATTGACCCCACAACAATGATTTTTAAATCTCCACTACAATGGCAGTACAGAGCTTGTGACAAAACTAATCTGTATTGTGCTAAAAGGCAAATAATTTCGGAGATAAAGGGTTGTCAAAGAGATTGTGGCCCATGGTTGATAAGCATCCATAGAGAATGCTGCCTGTGCCCTGGACTACTCATTGCCCCACCCTACCTGCCCTCGAGGACTGGAGGTGAGGTGACAGGGAATCAAGGACACAGACTAGGAGCAGGTGAGAAACTCAGCAGCAAGCTCATTAGAATATTACTTCAGGCTCCTTTAATAACCTCCATCCATGCTCCATTTCATGTCCCATGAAAATATCTCTTCTAAACAGCTGTTCCCATTTGGCTGGCACTGTCTGTGTCAGCAATCCTTGGTCTCTCAGACAGTCCCCAGTTAGGTTCTCCTGCAGTTGATGACATTGTGGTTGCTGGGGTGCACCCTACCGCATTATGTAGAGGTGGCCGCCTCCATCCCTCTACAATAGAATAATTAGAACACTTGAAGAGCTGTTGGTATACAAGAAGTTTAATATAGGGTGTCGTTAGCAGGACTTCCGTGTCAGAAGTCTACTCCTTAGCATCTCCAGGAAATGAAGCAGAATTCCGTGGGGAAGAATGTATGCCATCTACATTACCAAGACACTGATATCTGCTTTTTCTCTAAAGTTTTTGGTAGTTTGTCCCTTTAATATCAGTTTATAAGCTTAAAATCAGTCTAAGGGTAGGAAGATGGCTCAGTAGTTAAGCGTATTGCCTGTTCTTGCTGAGGATCTGGTTTAGGATTTCAATACCCACATGGCAGCAAATAATCATTTCTAATCTAATTCCAGGGAATTCGATGTCCTCTTCATCACTGGGCAGCTGGTACATGCATGACACAAATGTACCTATGTAGGTGAAATATTTACATTCATTTTATTTAGAGAAATAGCCCAGAGCATCAAAGCACCTACTGTGCTTACATAGAACCCTGAATTAGATTTCCCCATTTTAGCTCACAACAGGCTGTACCTCTGGCTTCAAGGCATCTGCCTACATGGGTTACAAATACATAACAGCCAGGCACACTCGTACATATAAAGTGCAAATTAATAAATCAATACTTTATAAATTTAATAAACTGAATAATAAAGTTCCCTATATGTACCTTTTTTTTAAACTTTTGCTTAAAATTATCACTAACTTAAATGCTCCACAACTATTTATAGACATTTTCTTATAATATCTCTTCTTAGTTGTCTTTATTTCTATTTGAAATTAATGTAGGGGTAACAATGTAAAATGGAGTTTCCTAAAAGTCCCCAGGAGAAGGATTCATTGTTGTCTTGATTGTGGTCTATTCAGCAGCTCCTTTTGTTGAGTTTTATAGACTTCACGCCAAGCAGTGTTCTGAGTGCTCGGAACAAGAAAGCCAGAAAAATACCAGTTCCTTCCTCTGCTCACATTAACATTTAGGGGAAGGCAGGAAGTGACATTTACTGAAACAGACTTTTTAATTTCAGATAGTTATTCATGCTATGTAAAAATAAAGTGAAGAGGAAATAAAATCAGAATAATGGGAGCGAAGATACTGAGGGAGGGCAGGACAAACTGTTAGGATGTCAACGCTGTGTTGTAGCTGAAAAGCCAATTGTTCAAAGATCACCAGGAAGCGCTTCACCTTCCGAGACCTGTTTTTCATCAGCGGAAATGATAAAAATTCCAAGCTGCAACTTGAAGGCATTATTTTACCAATGGGTGTCATATTTGACAGATAAGTTGAACCTCTCTAATATACTTTTCACTCAAATTTTCAAGTAGGATAGTTGGTTTTGTTTCAAGACATTTGACAAAATTTAGAACAGAATATGAGCAATACTTAAAGCCACGAGGAAGCCATCAACTATTACTACATTTGATTTGTTTTAATAATATTGTCAAATTAAATTATTAACATGATCATTTCAGTAACTGAGCAGATAGATCCCTTGCAAGTCTCAAGATGTGCAGTGTCAAGATTGCCTGTAATCTCAGCTTCCATAATTGCCATTGGTCATTTAAAATTAATTCCTTGAGGACTTTATCATAGTTTTAGAAGGATGTATATCCGTGGGAAATCACAGATCTGTTCATATGAATAACACAAAAATCTCCTTTCTTGCCATTCCGCAAGTTCCAGCCAGTGTTGACCGTTCCTGATTTTAATTGACAAAATAGTGCTAACTAAAAACCCTGCACTACCTGTTTCTTTCCACGTGATACAAGCTGAATTATGTCCCCTTCAAAATCATATGCAGAAGCACTAAGCTCCAGAATTTCCAACCCTGATGTTATTGGGAAGTAGGTGCCACAACTGTCCTTGTATTCACACTGGAGTAGGATGGGTGCCTCTTTCCTGTCCCTAAGTATCTTCATAAAGGAGACACACAGACATTCATGGAGGGGACTGTGTGAAAACCCTGCCTCCCAGTCAACAGCAAAGAATAGAGAGCAGAGAGTCCTGAAAACGGTCTCTCCCTCAGATATGTGATGTGGCCTTGCCAACACACCTATCTTGAGCCTCTGACCTCAGAGTCTGTTAGCTCATTTTTGTGCTTAAACCACTCAATTTTCAGTGTTTTAATGGAGCATCAATAGCAACTAATATGTGATTCACTATGTTGAGTAATTTCTTATTCATTCTGGATACTTCCAAGATGTTTAATACACCACTGCCCTAACAGATGTTGAACATCGTAATCCTATTTTATGGATAACTGTAATCATTGAGAGAACACAGAGCAAGCACAATTCTCCATAAGGCTGGAGTAACTGGGAGTCTCTTAATTTATAATTTTTTAGCTACTACAAGTTACTTTCCAGTTTTGGGCTGTGGAACATAGGTCAGTTATGATAATCTCATACCTAAATGTGTGACATCTGAATCAGTTTCTATGTAATTTCTCAGTTGGTTCAGTTTACTTCCAAATGCTACGCTTAAACCCGAATCCTTTAATCTCCCTCTTATTGTCAATATTGACAATAAACACCTTATTGTCAACCTATTATATAAAATTAAAACACAATAACTTTAAGCTGCTTTTAAACTCTATCTTGCTTTTCATGGTTGTTTGTTCCTTCCAAAGCCTTGTCTGCTCCTCTATGATATTTATGTTTTCAGTGTTGTTGATGCCCCTCATGTTTTCAGTAACCCTGATTTGACTGCCGTACGGTCATATTTTTGTCTATTTTATAAGCATAATTTTTACTATGTAAACAACATGATATAACCACAGATAAAGGGGTTTGATTGCTACAGAGCACATTCCAGGCATCATGGATTTTAAGATCAGGTTAATTTTTTTTCTACTCTTCGATTGAACAGGATGGTTCAATTTATATCCTTAAAGCACATTGCATTCTTCTGGATATTTTTACTGTTGATCCTTTTTTACTTTAATTCCATATGATCTTATTATTAAAGTAATTTACTTACTAAGTCACCAACAATTTGTTGATAAGTAACTCATATTGTTTGGCAATGTCTTGTATGCGTTAACCTGGCATCTTTTCAATGAATGCCTTGGCCCCTCCTTACTTGCACTACTATTTATCATTTTTGAATCCCCCCTTTCAGGCACTCATTAGCAGTTTTGCAATATACTAAAAGCTTACATTAGCAATATTATTTATTGATCAATCCACTCATTTGTTTATTTAGTTTGCTAGACAAGTATCACTACGTAAACTATTCTAGCCTAAACCCACAGAGATCCACTTGTCTCTGCCTCACAACTGCTGGGATTAAAGGCACACAACCTGTATCCAGATATCCAGATAGGGCTTTTTATTTTGACCAAATCTCAGTTGATAGGACATGTTAAGTTAAATGTTTATTTTTCTACAAACTTTGCTGACATTAGTTTTTTTCCTAAAAATTACATACTAAGTTTAAAAAAAAACAACTTTAAAACTGTTTTATTTAGTTTTCAAATGTGGATGATACTCTACCAGCCTTTGAAGATAATTAGTTCTCAGCAGTTGATTTGGAAGATGCTTTAATAAACATGTATTAATAGATGAGTTACTTCAGGAGCAAGAAAGCAAGAGACAAACATATTAGGCTTCATTGCCAATCATAATAACCCAGTGGGTTTTCTGAGACTACTGGCCACATAAATCACAGCATGGTGTCTCTCAAAGCACTTTTACATAAAGGTATTCACACTGTAAGCATTGTAAGGCATTGGACATCCCATTAGATTCCTGGCATGAGTTCTGACAATACCATGCAAAGCATTTCATGGGGTGTCAAGTAACAACTAGCAGTTGTCATCCTAAGGGAAAGGGACTGAACAAGACACAGGTGCTCCACTCTAATGTGCTCTACTCTCTGAACGTGCACCCACTCTCCCTGGAAGATTTTCTGATACTTCATTGATTTTTTTTAATCTCAAAATCGTGGAAAGTGTGCCTACGTTTTATTGAATTTTATCTATTCAATAAATTTCAAAGCTTTCTAAAGCTCTGTGATAAAAATATTGTTTTATTTTTTCATCATATCTTTATCATTTTTAATTGTTTATTTGAACATCTTATGTGACAAATGCAGAAAAAATGACTAGCTCATCTTCCTTTACTCTCTACTTTATATACTAAATTTCTCTTGGACAATTGTGCTTAATATCAATATGAACTCTTTCTCCTTGATGTTTTGTTTCTCTTGGGAAGATGTTAGAACCTATACATTTTTCAAAACCAGAATAAATCCATTTCGATTATAGTTTACGTTATTTGTACACTCCTCTAGAAGACTTGCGTGTGCTCTTAACCACTGAGCCACTGCTCCAGCTCCTTGACATAATTTAGGAAGCATTGTCTGCTTTTCTTATTTCATTGGTACCATTTTTCTTAAGTTTGTCAGGACTTAACAGAGTAGATTACTTTTCCTATGTGACACCTCATTCTTGATCATTTTCTTTCTTGGTTCTTTCCCTTGTGCCCCATATGTGTGTCTTTCTGGCTCTCTGTCATTCAAGAGAAAACAATAGAGCTGGGGAGGTAGCTTAGGTTATGAAGTGTATGCTGCATATGCACGCCGACCTGCTTGAAACTAAAATCAATGCTTCTTACTAATACCATTATTCCAGCTTATTTTAAATTCTTCAAATTATGCTATTTGCATTATGACACTTATAATGGGAAAATACAATAAAGTAATCAAAGAAAATGGTAGTCTGAATAATTACAGGACTTAAAATAAGGGACAATGATGTACTTTTATCACAGTAAGTTTGTCAAGGAAAGATCCTATTAACTCTAAGAAACAGATAGCTCTATTAATGAAAATGTGATTATTTAGTATCAAAAACAAGTCAAATGCTGAAAGACAAAATGTAATTATTTATGAATATCTTCAGTTTGAGCTATTTTCCTTCTATGATTCTGGTAAAGGAGCGTGACGGAAGGATATATGAGAAGTTTAGGGTTGAATTTTAGAAATTGTGTCTTTTCTATCTTTTGCTCTACTCAGTTGGGAACAATTAGTGTCAGTAGTTGAACAGTGACACAAAAATAATTCCACACATTGGCGATATGAAAGCACTGGGGTCATAATGTTAGAGTGAGTTGGAAAGGTACTGAGAAGAAATATTTCTCCAAGAAGTGTATGAAGGAGACTGATAAGGGGTCTTCAGAGATGTAAAGACCACTGAGAAATTGTGTTGGCATGGAAACTAAAGGGGCAAAGTCTAAAAGGGTATGATGAAATATCAAATATGACCAACAACAGAATCACAATTAAATGAATCTCAGTAGATAATTATTTAAGTAACAGACATGTTCTTATTGTCTTAAGTTTGAATCAAATGTTATGAAAGTTTGTTACAAAGAAAAAGAGACAATGGTTATTAAATTGCAAAAGCGACACAGCAAGCCTGACATACACATTAGCTCACAGAAATTGTGATATCACTCTGAAGACCTGCATAAGTTCAAAAGAGACAAAAATATCAATGTGCAGAAAGGACAGGAGATTCTACCCCTAACCAAGAAGCTATTTGCAAATGATAGTTGTTGGGAAATGCAAACTCAGTTTCCTCTTAGCTTTCCAACACAGGGTCACTAGGCATATCATCCAGACTGCAGGACAACTCATTCCCAGAATTAACTGGCCAATACAAAATAAGCTACATGATTTAGTTTTATTGGGTTCATTGTTTGTTTGTCCTTTGATTCTGATTTTATAATTTTTGGCAGGCAGAGATAGATAGATAGATAGATAGATAGATAGATAGATAGATAGATAGATAAATACATAGATACATAGATACATAGATGATACATAGATACATAGATACATAGATAGATAAAAGATGGATAGGTAGAGAGATATTGACAGATAAATGGATGGACAAAGAGAATTGTGTGGGTAAGGAGGGTGGGTTGACCTGGGAGTGGAAAGACTATAATAAAAAATTATAGTATTCATTTTTTAAATATAAATATTAGTAATTAAAAATGCAGAGAGAAGAAGTGTCCTCAATCCTAGTATTAGGGAAGTACAAGAATTTGAGGGTACAAGAAATTGAGGACAAAGCAAATTCCTGTCCAGCTGATACTTAACTCTGAAATGTCTTGAAATCAAAGCAAACCACACCTCCCCTTAAAAAAAAGAAAGAATAGATTCATTTATCATTGGAAAATAGACAATAACTTAACATGATAATTGCAAAATTTAATTTAAAAAATGCAATGTAACTTAATTCAAGCGCAAAAGAAGTATTGTCAGTCTGGAAAATGTTAAGTGTCAAAACAAATTCTGATGTGCCTATGTATCATAGGATATTCCCCAAATATGTGTCATTTATGTCCTACTACACAAAAATTCTGCACAGAGTGCATTTGTACTATGTATAAAAGGTCAGCACATGTGCACAGCGATTAGTAAGACTTTATTATTCGTCCATAACGTCATTCCAAAGATTGTGAAGTGGGTGTTACTGAGCGAAGTTGATTATAGGAAACAAACAGTGTGAAGCACCTTAAATAGGCCAAATAATTGAGTCACAAGATCCCACTTGTATAGTGAGCCCAGGTTTTCTGTGTTAGGAATTGATTCTGTGTCAACCTATCATTAAAAATCAGCTAAAGGTGTAAGCATAACATAGTTCATACTGCTTCAACTTCAGTGAGCTCTTTGCTTCTTGATGATTCATCATTGGATGTGTTCATCAAGCAGAACTGAGCAGTGTACCTGAGATAGCAAATGCCAACTATTTTAGTAATTACATGTAATATATTATTTTCAGTTATGAAGGCTAAGAAATGCAATTGAAGCCCATCAGCTGAGGTGACCAACGCCTGACCACATTATTGGTTAGTCAGGATTTATTCGGTGCAATAGTAGTCTAGGGTATAGCATTGACCGGTAGACATAGGATTAAATGACTTCTAGTGGAGCCACAGGATTTAGTATGGGTCCCAGCTTCACATGTTGAATTCATGATACTCAGTAAATTATTATATAACAAAATAAAAAAAGTATGAAAACATGCAGATAAATCGTATGGTTTGGCATTAAACTTCCTCCCATATGGTTTTATATTCAGAATATGCATTTTCCAAAGTGTAAAGACAGAGTGCATATTTCAAGGAAAATCAGCCACAGTCTGTATATATTTAAGTATACAGGTTTCCACAATTATAGAATCATTTAAAACAATGACGTCATTTAAAATGTCAGCATGAAGATGCTCAATATAAGGCATAATTATTTGGTTCTTAAAGCTGTTTGGATATATATCGCCAGTACTTCTTTTGCTCTTTAAAAAAACTTTAACTAGCCCCAGTTTGAAAATAAGATTAAGCATAGATCTTTCTTTCCTCCATTCTATAAGGTAAAACTGGATAACACAATTTAAAACTTTTTCTCTGATTCTTAAAGGCTAAAACGATAAGCTAGTAATGTGTGTCAGTTTCAAAGGGAAGCACATATCTACTTAAAATGTAGTGTATAGAAAATGGAAATTGGCTTCTTTGTTCTTTCCTAAAATGTGAACAATGTTAAAGTCAGAGACATCATGCTCTTTTTAATAATTTAAACTTCATAGTAGTCTTATATATTTCATCAAATAAGCCCATATTCAAACTCTAAAATCTCTTTAAAATATGCCTTTTCCTTGCACTGATCTTTCAATTTTGCCCATTATAAGTCTAATTCTCTAATCCACAGGTTTCCCCATGAGGTGAGGAAAATTGCAATTCTCACCACTGTGGGAGTATTGCCATTCTCTGCAAGCCTGTTCTACTCTCAACACCCAGGAACATTGACAAGTAGCAAATGTCCCCTGGAAGGGTAAACTACTCCAAGTTTCTGCTATACGGTGCTTAAGTGTGTCATAGACAGAAAGATAGATATGAAAACAGTTTTATAGACAGATAAATGACCTCTGTCTGTGTATTTGTGTGTGTGGGTGTGTGAGAGAGAGAGGGGAGGGAGAGAGAGAAAGAGAGAGACAGAGACAGACAGACAGAGACAGAGAGAGACAGAGAGACAGAGAGACAGAGAGGAAGGAAGGGAGAGAATGATTCAATATTACATATTAGGATTGAAGATTGTATAGAGAAAGAAATATAGCTGAGCAAAGAATTAAAAAACCAAAAAATGAGAATTTAGTATCATAAATCCATTATCTACATTCTTTATGTTAACCTAATACATAATAAAGACAGGGAAAGATTTTACATTCCTATAATACTAGTATTTTCATTTTAATTTATTGCATATTACAGAAAAGAGAAATGGTTTAACTTTATTAATGAAGTTAAATATTTACCTCCTGTTTCTTTTTAAAAAAACCATCTTTGTACAAATATAAGCAGCACACATCTGTGAAGTATGCGACATCTGTCAAATATTGTGATGGGTTTTGTTTATTGATTCTTCTTCCCTAAGACCGGGTGATACCCAATCTCAAACTTTGGATGAAGTGTTCAGATTCTCTCTTTCCAGTGTCTATTTTAGATAGTCTTCCACCCCAGGAGTCATTAGGCAGACTTCCTTGTTTTTAGGATCTATGATGTTCACTGATTGTCTGCCTTAATTTTCCACGTACCTGTAGGATTCTTAGACAAAGAGGACTTTGAGTTGCAAAAATATGATGATGATGAAAAAATATATCATGTTTATAAAACCACATCACTCCACTGAGCACTAGGTGGAGTGTCCAATTTCTGTGATATATTTTTGTTCTTGTTTTTGAGACAGGTTTTCTCTGTGTAGCCTGGCTTTCCTGGGACTTGCTCCGTAGGCCAGGAAGGCCTTGACCTCAGAGATCCACCTGCCTGTGCCTATTGAGTACTGAATTTGAAGGCATACTCAACCAAATGCCCAGCTAAGAAAATCCTAATATTCAAAATATAAATTGGCAATGGATATTAACTGTTAAGTAATTGATAACCAAGCTACAATTTTTAGACTTAGAGAGGTTAGGTAAAAAGAGTGATCTACAAGAGAACACACAGATCTCCCTTGGAAGGGAAAATAGAATAGATTTTATGGGTCGAATGCAGGTAGGTAGGAAAGGGAGCAGGAGGGAGCGGGTTAGGAAGAAAGATGTGATGAAAGGAGAAACTGCAGAGAGATACAGCTGAAACTGGAGACATTTCATGGGGCAGGGGTTAAATCCAAAGAAGCTCTGCTGTGTATAACATAGATACCAAGTGACCTAACCTGCCATAGTCACATATTTTGTGAAGGGAAAGGTCAGGTAATACAGTAAATAATAAAACAGACAAGTATCCGCATACACAGAATGATAATGTAGGAGAGGGGTTGCAAGCAAGATGTGAGTGGATGGGTGCAGATGGATGAAGTGCGTGATATGCGTGTAAAATCATCCTAAGGAAACCCAGCACTAAACATTGTGGCTGTTACTAAAGAACTCAGCACAGCCATTGCAGCCTGTATCCAGCACTACTGTGCACAGATTACACTCACCACTGAGACAAGACACTCCACTGAGGATGAGGCAGCTCATCAAAGATTTAGATGAACATCACTCTTCAACCTCAAGTCTCTGTGCTATTTTCAGACATAGCGTGTCTGTCACTTTATGTATTACTCTGTAGGGATACACAAATGCACCTCCCATAAACACTTGAAAACATGACATTTATGTCTCGCCTCCCTTGTGGTCTGGACCTAAATCTGTAAGAATGCCAATATCTGCCTTTAATGGCCAACATTAGCCATTCTACTGATGAGAATCAAATAAAACTCTCTCCTGAAGTATTGCTACCTTGTCAGTGAGAGTTTTCAGGCATGGTCTAAAGATGTAATAATGGGCTAAGAGACCTGTGTGAATAAAAGTTACTGAAGAATTGAATCTTCCATTCAACCTTCTGCAAGGCTGATTAACTGATCAAAACATGAAGTTGGAATGTTACAAGTCTTGAGCTTAATTGGAATTTATCTTATGCTATTTTCAACCCCCTTAATCTTTATTCTGTGCCTACTTCACTTTCTGACCCAATATTCTTATGACTAATAAGTGAAACCTTTTGGAAGATATTAATTTAACAGACCACTAGCTTCCACAAACCAAAATGTTAAGAATATCATTAGTTAACATCTAAGATCTATAGAATCTATAGATCTATATAAGAGATTTTTCTGCTTTGATTTAACCTGCCTGTATAATGTTTCTAATGATGTATTTAAAAAGTGAATTAATTCGTGACTTCATTTGTTCTGTTAATATCAAAATCCATAAAATCCGTTGCCACATTGGAAGAGTTAATTTGGCAAGGCAAATTCTTCCTGAGTGAATAATTTTGAAAGACTACCTGCGATCAGCAGCCACAACCATGTCTAGGTAATATAAAATAAATTCCAAGCCTTCTTGTTAATTTATGTGTGAAGAAGTAATAGGAAAGAAAAATTTATTCAGAACTGTGGAAATTACACCATAGACTTGACCAAAGGAGAGAAGAAAGGCCTTCATTTAGTCTATGAAAGCTGACAATGTATAAAATGTTAATTTACAACCATCTATAACAGAATCTCTAGTCATTCAACCAACCTTATTTCACATTTGGTTTTAGTTGGAATTTTATTGTTGTGAATAGACACTAAGACCACAGAAACTCTTATAAAGATAAACATTTAATTAGGGATACCTTACAGTTCAGAGGTAACTAGTATTTTCATAGGAGGTAATATGGTGTTGTGTAGGCAGACATAGTGCTTTATGTAGAAGGAGTTGAGAGTTCTACATCTTGATCTTCTGGCAAAAGAAGCAACTGCTACAACATGCCTAGTTTGAGCACACAAAACCTCAAAGCCTGCCTCCACAGTGACACATTTCAAACAATAAAGCAACACTTCCAAATAGAGCCACTCATTGTGGGCCAAGAACACACACATGTGTCTTTGGGGGCCATACCTAGTCAGAACACTGCATCCCAATTCCTGACCACCATAGGCTTAGAACATTCAGTCCAACTTCAAAAGTCCCACAGTTTATCACAGTTTCAACCATGTTTAAAAATCCGAAGTTCAAAGTGTCTTCTGAGATTCATGCAATTTCTTAACTGTAATTCCCTGTAAAATCATAATAAAAAAATCTGATCATGCCCATTGGCCTTCCAGTCTGTACCTCCACCTCTACCTCTGACAGATCAGAGTGTCTGTCTCCGATCCCCACACCTACCTTTCTCCCAGGAGGTTTTCCCTAACCAGGGACACAGAGGAGACTTCTGCACTAATATACATGCTCACTCAGACCCTCACAGAGCCCAGCAGATGTGGGATCTATTCGGCTTTGCCTGAGCCCTATCACCCTTCCAGTCTGCACCTCTGCTGCTACCAATAGCAGAGCAGCATGCCTGTCCCAACTCAAAACCGCACCACACAGCCTGCTTGCCTCCCAGGAAGTCTGTCCTAACCAGAGACAGCTGTGTCTGCTTCCCAGGAAGCCTGCTTTAACCCAGGTCATACAGTGTTAACTGCTTCCAAGGAGTTCTGCTACAATCAGAGACACACAAGCAGTTAACAACAGAGATAACCAGATGGCAAAAGGTAAGTAGAAGAACATAAGCAACAGAAGGCAATGTAATTTGGCACCATCCAAAGCCAGTTCTCCTAAAACAGCAAGCCCTGGATACCCTAACACACCCAAAGAACAAGAGTCTGACATAAAATTCCATCTCATAAAGATGATAGAGGTCTTTAAGGATGATATAAATAATTTCCTTAAAGAAATACAAGAAACCACAGGCAAACAGGTAGAAGCCCTTAAAATAGAAAACCAAAAAAATCCCTTGAATAAATACAGGAAAACACATTCAAAGAGGTGAAATAATTGAGTTCAAAGACTTAAAAGCTGACATAGAAACAATAAAGAAATCACAAATAAATGCAAAGTATAAAAAGTTTCTAACCCAAGCCATCCGGGAAATTCAGAACACAATAAAAAAAAGCCAAACCTAAGAATAATGAGAATGGAAGAGGGTGAAGATTTCCAGTTCTAAGGGCCAGAAAATATCTTCAACAAATTCATAGATGAAAACTTCCCTAACCCAAAGAAAGAAATGCCCATAAATGTATAAGAAGCCTATAAACCACATATATTAGACCAGAAAAGAAGTCCTCCTTCCACAAAATAATCAAAACACTAAATATATAGAAAAAGAAAGAATAATAAAAGCTGTAAAGGAAAAAGGCCAAGTAACTTATAAAGGCAGAACTATCAGAAATACATGAGACTTCTCAACAGAGATCCTAAAAGCCAGAAATGTTTGGACAGTTGTCAGCCAGACCCCAAGAGAAGACAAATGCCAGTCCAAGCTAGTCTACCCAGCAAAACTCTCAATTACAATAAATGGAGAAACCAAGATATTCCATAACGAAACAAAATTTAAACAATATCTTTCTACTAATACAACCATACAGAGGATACTAGAAGGAAGACTCCCACACAAGGAAGGTAACTTCACCCAAGAAAACATAAGAAATTGATCATCTCACAACAAACCCAAAAGAAGAGAATCATATACACATAATATGACCTTTAACAACAAAAACATAAATAGCTAACAACCATTGGTCTTTAATATCTCTCAACAAAAATGGATTCAATTTCCAAATATAAAGGTACAGACTGGATACACAAAAAGAGCCATCATTGTGTTACATACAAGAAATACACCTCAGTGCCAAAGACAGACACTACCTCAGAGAAAAGGGCTGGAAATAAGTTTTCCAAATGAACAGTCCTGAGAAACAAGCTGGGGTAGCCATTCTAACATCCAGTAAAATAGACTAGCAAAAATAGTAATCAAAATAGATTGAGAAGGGCACTTCATACACATCAAAGGAAAAACCCACTAAGATGAAGTCTCAATTATAAACATCTATTCTCCAAATGTAAGGGCACCCACATTTGTTAAAGAAATTTTACTAAAGCTCAATGCACACATTGAACCTCACAAAATGATATTGGGAGACATCAACACCTCACTCTTACGAATGGACAGATCATTGAAACAGAAACTAAACAAAGATACAATGGAGCTAACAGAAATTATGAGCCAAATGGATTTAACAGATATCTATAGAACACTTCACACTCCCTTTAAAAATATACCTTCTTCTCATCACCTCACGGAAACTTGTCCAAAATTAATGATATAATCAGGCACAAAACAACGCTCAACACATTTAAGATTGATACAATCCCATGCATCCTATCAGATCACCATGGACTAAGGTTGGACTGCAATAACAACAAAAACAGAAATGCACACATACTCATGGAAACTCTCTACTCAATGATAACGTGGTCAGGAAAAGTATATTACACTTCTAAGCATTCAAAATGAAGGTACAGCATAATCAAACTAATGAGACAAATTGAAAGCAGCATTTAAAGGAAAATTTATAGCACTAAGTACCTTCATAAAGAAATTGGAGAAATCCTATACTAGCCATTTAGCAGCACAACTGAACACTGTAGAACAAAGAGAAGCAAACACAGCCAAAATGAGTGAAAGGCAAAAAATAGTAAAACTACGGAATGAAATCAACCAATTTAAAAAACAAAAACAAAAACAAAAAAGAATCAACAAAAACAACAGCTAGTTCTATGAGACAATCAATAAGATAGATCAAACCCTTAGCCAAATTAACAAAAAGGCACAAAGACAGTATCCAAATTAACAAAGTCAGAAATGAGAAAGGAGACATAACAACAGAAACTGAGGAAATTAAAAAAAAATCATCAGATCTTACTAAAACAAAACTTATACTCAACAAAACTGGAAAAATCTAGATGAAATGGGTGATTGATTCTCTTGACAGGTACCATGTACCAAAGTTGAATCAATATTATACAGTCTATCTAAACAGGCCCATTCCCTATGGACATAGGAGCCATCATTAAAAAATTCCCAACCAATAGAAGTCTAGGCTCAGATAGTTTGAATGCAGAATTCTACCAGACCTTCAAAGAAGAGCTAGTACCAACTACTCTACAAAAGATAAACAAAAGGAATTCTACCTACTTCATTCTATGAAGCCACAGCCATTTTGATACCTAAACCAAAAAGAGACCCAAGAAAGACAGAGAAAGTTAGATCAATTTCACTTATGAATATCAGTGCAAAAATAATAAAATTATTTCAAACTGAACCCAAGATCACATCAAAATCATCATTTACCATGATCAAGTAGGCTTCATCTCAGGGATATCGGGATGGTTCAGCTTATGAAACTCCATCAACATAATTCACTACATAAACAAACTCAAAGATCATTTCATTATGTGCTGAAAAAGCCTTTGACAAAATTCCATACCCCTTCATATTAACAGCCTTGGGAAGATGAGGAATTCAGATTGGGAAGAAAAAAATTGTTGCTAACCCTACATCCAATAGAGGGCCAATATCCAATATATATATGGATATATATATATATATATATATATATATATATATATATATATATATCAAGAAGATAGACTTCAAAGAAATAAATAATTTAAAAATGGGGTACAGACCTGAACAGAGAATTCTCAACAGAGAAATCTCAAATGGCCAAGAAGCACTTCAAGAGATGTTCAACATCCTTAGTCATCAAGGAAATGAAAATCAAACTAACTCTACCATATACCAATCAAAATGGCTAAGATCAAAATTTCAGGTGACAGCAGATGCTGGTAAGGACGTGGAGAAAAAGGAACACTCCTCCATTGCTGGTGAGATTGCAATCTGGTACAACCACTCTGGAAATTAAACTGTCAGTTCCTCAGAAATTGTAAAATAGTTCTACCTGAAGACAGAGCTTACAACTCTTGGCAATATCTCCAAAAGGTGCCCACCACGCCACAAGGACATGTGCTCCACTATTTTCATAGCAGCCATATTTGTAATAGCCAGAATCTGGAAACAATCCAGATGTCCTTCAACAGAAGAATGGATACAGAAAATGTGGTTTAGTTACACAGCGTAATACTATTGAGCTATTAAAAACAAGGACATCATGAATTTTGCAGGCAAATGGATGGAACTAGAAAATATCATCCTTGGTTTAGTTCCCTTTACTCCACTTAATGTTTTTAATCTGTTTATTTCCTTGAACATAAGACTTAGCTCCATTCCATTTCCTAGTGACCTTTTCGCCTTAAACTGTGCATTTTTATTTGTCCTTGCTCAGCTTGTTACTTTTCATTATGGATCTTCATAAGAGTGAACATTGAAAACTACAGAGCAGAGTCAATAAAAGCTGTTTTGAGTTTTCCCCTGCTAATGCAATTAATTCAAAACCCTTCAATTTACTTTACAGGCAGACTTCATTTAGAGAAGGGCAAAAGGCACCCGTATTTTTCTCCAAAAATATTGCAAGACAGTTTCTAAACCATATTCTAAAATTTTTCTCTGCAATCTCTTGAGGCAGACACCCACAGTTAAATCATCCTTGACACCACTGTCTTCTATGCTCCTATTAAGATGGCCCATCAAGCCCTACCTAAATCATTCTACTGCTTTCCTAATCCAAAGTCCCAAAGTCCTCATTCCTTCAAGTAAAAGTATGATCAGGGCTATTACAGCAATACCCATTCCTGTTACCAACATTTATCATAGGTTTTCTATTTCTGTGAGTAGACACCATGACCATAGCAACTCTTACAAAGAAAAATAATTAATTTCATCTGGCTTAGAGTTTCAGAGGGTTCTATAATTGTCATGGCAGTAAACAGGACAGCATCGTGGCAGACATCACGCTGGAGCTGGGAGTTCTATCCCTGGATCTGTAGGTAGCAGGAAGAGAGAGACTGGGCATAACTTGAGTATATGAGCCCTCAAAGCTTACCTCCACAATGATGAACTTTCTCCAACAAGGCCACATCCCCTTATGCCTTATGGGTCAGCAGTTCAAAGACATGAGTCTATGGGGGCCATTCCTATTCAAACCATCACACATGATTGTACCTACAGCTAAAGAAACACCTACATTGACTTCCCAATAAATTTCTCCAAAGAATTGTTGCCCACTTTTCCAGTGTTTTGTTTAGATAGTTAAATGAGGTCCTTACATGTGTTCACTCCTGGACCTGCTTCTTTCTTACTTAAGTAGCCTTCAATGAAGTAATCACTACTGTGAAGAGTCACATTCAGATTCCATAAGAAATTGTTCACAATATTTGACAGCGTTAGAAAGCTTCCTCCTTGGTTCTAATTCATTGTCTCTGTTGGTTCACAAAGGGGGCACAATTAAGAGAGGTGTCATGGGGGAGAGTGCAGGCAGCCAAAAGGGAAAAAAATCTCATTAATTGAAGTTGTATTTCCTACTTGTTAATTATCTGGATGTTCTGCTACCTGACTTGACAAAAGTAACTTTGAAAATGTTGGAATTTCTTTGTAACAGATTATTAACATGATGTTTAAATTTTAATTGGATTTTTGGTAAGTGACCTTTATTAGTCCTGGCAGGGACATGACATACAGTAATTAAATGATCCCACTGGAGTCAAAAGATTCCAAATGTCACAATGGCATCCTGACTAGGAAGAAATTAGGCTTCTGCTTTCTAAAACAAAAATAGCAAAATAAACCAGACACATTAAACTCAGTGAGATATTAAACATGAACTTCTGGCCAACTAATTGCAGAAATGGGTTGGTGGGAGGAATCCGCTGTTGTCCATGTGGATTTGGTTTCAATTAGATATCAAGTAGAAGAAAAATGTTAGTTATATAAAGTATACCAAACCTGTATGTAAGTAAATGTAGTGTCCTCTGAGTATTCAGAACTCACTTTTCAGTCCTCCCTTTGCAGAAATGACTGAGCTCACCAGTTTCAGAACTCACAAGGCGGTATTAGGTTGACAGTGTGCTTACATTTGGAAATCACTGTAATCCCTTCCATAAATGATGAAATGTGTTCATTTTAGGCTGCAAACAAAGTTCAGAGATTCTAAAAGTATTTTTTCCTTACTAAAACCAGCCTTCTTTATAATTTACCAAGTTAGCCACCTGCTTGTTTCATCTCCATGGAATAACTACAAGGCAAAATCAGCAAAGCAGGTCTTTCTAGAATTTGCTTTCTGAGTAGGATGTAGAAAGCTTGAGGAATAAGGAAAAGCAATAGGAATGGGGTGACAGCATTAAATGCTCAGTTTCCTCTCCTGGATTCACGATCCTCTTGGCCTTTCTGCAACAGAGGCAAGCTGATGAACAGAGGGGAGTTCTTCCTAAGTGACCACCAGTCTGTGGAGAACTGTCAGGACCAAGAAGGCAGCATATTAACCATGGGAATTAAAATACTGCTGAGCTAACATTTTGTTATCATAAGCCATTCTTTCCGTTGAAAATACAGTATTATTTAATTTTATATACATCCCAGAGGGACCAAGCTCTGAAGTATTGCACTGACGGCAATCAGGTCACCAATGGGTTTCTTCTTTTTCAATTATATGTCCAACCTGTACCCTGCAGTGCAGAAATCATGTTTCCATGCAACAGATATGTTCTAGCAAACTGCAAATGCTTACTTGACAACGCATCTATCTTACTTATATCCACAAACTAAATTTGTGTTTATTTGAATTAAAAGAAATGTTCTTTAATTTTATGTCAAGTTTAGGGTCAGTGTGGGCATATGTTTAAGCTGTGTTCAAACCTATATTTAGACTATAATTGTAAACAGCTACAGATGTACATAGCTGCAAAATATACACAATGTTCAATTACACAAAAAAACTTACATAAATACTTTGGACTGTGCTGTTTCTTTCTCTTTTTTGAGTTTGTTTTATTGTTATTTTTATTGAATATTTTATGTATTTTCATTTCAAATGTTATCCCCTCTCTGGGTTTCCCCTCTGGAATGCCCTATCCCATCCCCCTACCCCTGCTTCTATGAGGGTGCTCCTCCATCCACCCACTCCCTCCCACCTCACTGTCCTGGCATTTCCCTACACTGGGCAATCTAGCCTTCACAGGACCAAGGGCCCTTCCTCCCATTGATACCAGAAAATGTTGTCCTATGCTACATATGCCACTAGAGCCATGGGTCACTCCATGTGTACTCTTTGGTTGGTGGTTTAGTCCCTGGAAGCTCTGAGGTGTCCGGTTGGTTGATATTGTTGTTCTTCCGCTGGGGTTGCAAACCCCTTCAGCTCCTTCAGTTCTTTTTTTTTTTAAGTTTTATTTACTTATTTTGAGACAGAGACTAGCAGAAGCCAAGCTATTTTGAACTTACTATGTAGTCAAGGGTACTCTTGAATCTCTGAATTCTGCTTCCACTGCTGCAGTTACACATCACCCAGTTCCATTTATTTGTGAAAGAAGATGGACAAAAGGAGGCAGCGGAGAAAGAGAGGTCAGTTTGATTGATCATTGGTTGGCATTTTATATGATTTTTTAATGTACATTAATCAAGATTTCATTATGAATTTGTAAGCTTCAAAAAGAATAACTCATTTGTTGATTTTAATATTTTATTCCATTGCCTGCATAAATAATACTTTTTACTAAAGCCCTTAATTCATACATACTTCACTCATAATTCTTTTTCTTTCATTAGGGTGCATAAAATATAGACAATTACACCTGATCAACATTTTTTTACTGTTCAATATTTTTTAATAACTTTTCCCTTCCTTAGTTTCAATCCAAAAGTTACATATATTTTTTCTGTTGGTCTTTTGATGTATTATGATGTTGTACCTTAATATTTCACTATGTTACAAGTCTGACAGAATAAAATTTGCAATATTCTTGTATATGTTATAAGCCATATAATTAATTTTTACATACATCAGTTACAAAATACAAATAAAAATGTATAAGAAGAGAAACAATTTCAGAACTTTTAAAGGTACATTGGTAGTCGGATATTTGTCAACGGCTAAAACCATGGCCTGCTATTAAGTAAAGATTAGGTCATGCACTTATGACACTGATTAACTTATATTAGAAACTAAACTATGGCACATGCCTTTGCAAAAATTCATCACCTAACTTGTGACAAAACCTAATATGTGGTGAAATAAGTATTTTAATTATCCGTATGGATTTTTTATAATTCATTAGAAAACATTAAGAAGGGAAAGTCACAATTTCATTTTAATATTTTTACTGTTTTCAGAGTATTTAAGGGATGCAGCACATTATTTGAAAGACAGAGGTTAATAAAAATAGGGCAGAAAGCAATGCTAAGCTCATTGATGAGTGTCCATACTGGTGGTAAGGTTCCGAGAAATTGCTCAACTCAATTAGTAATTGGAGATGAGCACGTTATATAGAAGTACCAAACAGAAGCACAAGATGAAGAACAGAGCAAAAACAAAACAAAACAAAGCAGACAGATACATAAACCAAAAATAAATCCCTACAAAACTGTCTACTTTGATCAATATGTAAAAATCAATACATTACCTATCTGACGTAAAATATTCTCGAAGGGTGTTTGTGCCTTTTAAGCCTGGTTAAATAAAAGTAGGAAGGCAAATAATATTCAGCAAGCTTATGTGGAGAACACCGATGCATGAGTCCAATGACTAATAAGGACAAGAATGTCCAGAGGAGCTCTGCACTGAAATGTTGATAAATTCACTCTGTAGAACAGCGCGACACTACAAAAACATTTACCACCACAGGTAGAATTCTCAACTTGATGCTGCTGAGAGCCATGTGTGTGTGTGTGTGTGTGTGCGTGTGTGTGTGCGTGTGTGTGTGTGTGTGTGATTGTCATCTCATGAATGTTACACTACATATGATCTACACATAAGGCAGTAGATAGAAAACACATCCACAATGATAATACAACATTCTGTACAAGAATTGTTAACATATGAGCCTGTTATTGTTTTTCATAACAATTGTATAACAATCATGTTTTACTGAAGAAAAAAGTTTATAGATAAGGCTGCCATGAACATAGTTTGGCATGTGTCTTTGTTGTATGTTGGAGCCTCTTTTGGGTATATGCCCAGGAGAGGTATAGCTGGGTCCTCAGGTAGAACTGTTTCCAATTTTCTGAGGAACCACCAGACTGATTTCCAGAGTGGTTGTACCACTTTGCAATCCCACCAGCAATGGGAAAGTGTTCCTCTTTCTCCACATTCTCGCCAGCATCTGCTGTCATCTGAGTTTTTGATCTTAGCCATTCTGACTAGTATGAGGTAAAATCTCAGGGTTGTTTTGATTTACATTTCCCTGATGACTAAGGATATTGAACATTTCTTAAAGTGCTTCTCAGCTATTCGAGATTCCTCAGTTGAGAGAAATTCTCTGTTTTGCTCTGTACCCCATTTTTAATAGGGTTATTTGATTATCTGGAGTCTAACTTCTTGAGTTCTTTGTATATTTTGGATGTTAGTTCTCTATAGGATGTAGGGTTGGTAAAGATCTTTTTGCAATCTGTTTTGTCCTTTTGACTGCATCCTTTGCCTTACAGAAGTGTTTTAACTTTATGAGGTCCTATTAAAATAGTCAGAAGCTGGAAACAACCCAGATGTCCCTCAACAGAGGAATAGATACCGAAAATGTGGTACATTTACACTATGGAATTCTATTCAGCTATTAAAAACCATGACTTCATGAAATTCGAAGGCAAATGAATGGAACTACCATCCTGAGTGAGGTAACCCAGTGGTATATACTCACTGATAAGTGGATATTAGCCAAAAAGAAGCTCGGAATACCCATCATTCTACTCAAGACCATATGAAATCCAAGAAGAACCATCACACCGAAGTGTGGATGCTAAGCCCTATTCAGAAGGTGGAGGAAAATAATCTCCAGGAAGTAGAGTGAGAGGAGAGAGGAGGGGGGAGGGACAGGGGGAGGGTTCAGATGTGGGAGGACATGGGGGAAAGGTACAGAGGGTCAGGAATTTGAAAATGGTGTTTAGCAGTGGGGGAGGGGAACTGGAGGTAGTCATTAGAAAGTCCCACATACCAGGGACCCAAGAAGTTCCCAGGACCCAACAAGGAGGACCTTGGCAGAAATACCTAACAAAGGGGAGATAGAACCCATAGACATATCCAGTGCATAGGCACAGGGTCCAGTTGAGGGATGGTGTCGCACATAACCCTCAAAAAATATTAATCCAGAATTCCTCCTGTCCAAAGTAAGTGCAGGGACAATGTGTGGAGCAGAGACTGAAGGAAAGGCCATCCAGAGACTGCCCCACCTAGGAATCCATTTCATCTGCTGACACCAAACCCAGACAATATTGCTGAAGACAAGAAGTGCTACTGAGAGAAGCCTGGTATGGCTGTCTCCTGTGAGTCTCTGTTAGAGCCTGACCAATACAGATGCGAATGAACATAGCCAAACATCGGACTGAGCGCAGTTGGGGTCCTTCCCCAATGGAGAAGTTAGGGCGAGGACTGTAGGAGCTGCACGGGCTTGCAACCTCATAGAAAAAACAACAACCAGACCTCACAAAGCTCCCAGGGACTAAACCACCAACCAAAGAGTACAGGGTGTGGGGGGAAGCGATGGCTCCAGCTGGATATGTAGCAGATGATTGATTACCTTATCTGGCATCACTGGGAGGCGGAGCCCCTTGGTCCTGTGGCAGTTTGATGACCCAGGATAGGGGAATGTTATGTTGAGGCAGGAGTGGCTGGGCCTGTGGGGGAGTAGAGGCAGTTGGTTGGGGGTTGGGGATAGGAGAATGATGGAGGGGAAACTGAAAGGGGGATAACATTTGAAATGTAAACAAATAAAATAACCAATAAAAAATTACCAGCAATCAAGAGGCCAAAGGATGGTTGCTCTTTGCTCGTGATGATATTTTACTTTTTAACCTGAGTGAGGTTCTCTTTTGTGATACTATGTTGTTCTCTGTAGCTCTCCTTCGTATTTATTTTAAGTAAGACGAAAATAAACAAAACTAAGGATATTGACATTCCTGTTGTGGGAACAGACATCATGGCGGGGATGAGAGAAAGGGGAGAAGTGGCTGAAAGCTGTGGACATTATAATGAGAGACAGTGTCTCAGCTTGGGAGTTCAGTTTCCTCAGTGCAGCACTGTTACAAGCACACTGCTCACTAACTCCTTTCCAAAGGAAAAAGTACAGTAGACGGATCCAAAGTTAACATTACTGCCTCTTAATCTGATTGTTTAGAAAGGGAAGAAAGAGAATGCAATGAAAAATAGATCTGACCAGTTCTTACTCCATACGGACTTGTCCTTACCTATGGAAGAAGGGATGCACGGGCAGATCACTTTTAACTGGAAAAGCAAGGACTTCATAGTCCTAAATATGTCCCCTGGTGGAACAGAACCTTTGTCTTTCAAATCCATTCAACACAGGAGCGAATTTTCAGATGACCAACATTTGAGATCTCCTTGTTTAATTATTGTATTTCTCTTTGCAACATTAACAATGTGTCAAGCAAAATCTTTGCCACCTAAAACATCACCTGGAACCAGCTGTTGTTGCAACCATATTAAGTAACATATTAAGTATGTTCCTCTGTGAACAACTAATGGGCATTTATTAGCAATGTGTGTCTTTCTGTTGTGACCATAGTTTAAACAATAAGAATTTCTAAGCATTAGAAAATAGTGTTATGCTTTATACTATTTTCCCATCTCAGGTATTGAATAGGCTTTAATTGTTTTTGTGTGTGGAATATCAGTGTGCCCAGTGTTGTGGTTTCACATGTATGTAGCAGTGTACAAGCATGTGTGTACACATATATGCCAGCAATAAATGGCGGGCATCTTCCTTAATGTGTTCTCCATCTTCTCTATTTAAAAGTCTATGTATTGGTGTTTTCCCTGTGTGGGAATGTATGCATCATGAATGTGGATGGTATCTGCGGCACCCAGAAGATGGGATCGGGAACACTGGTACTGGAATCACGGGTGGATGAGAGATATTATGTGGATGCTGGGAGTTGAATCCAGTTCCAGTGCAAGAGCAGTGGTACTCATGGCTGAGTCATCTCTCCAGACCCCCCAGCTTATTCTTTCCAGACAAGGTCGATAACTGAATATGGCCTTATCAATTCCTCTAGCAGTTCCAATGGCTAGCAAGAGGGTTGTGGGGATTTGCATCTGTCTGCCTTCCTGCTTTTTGCTTTGTTTTTAAATAAGGGGTATGTACTTCTACAGCAGGTTTTGTATTAGTTCTGAATATCCAACAGGAGGTCTTTAACCACACTGCAGTATGGCAGTTTGCGTTTTACTTCCTGAGTCCTTTTCTCCAAATCTTTCTTCTATTCTTCTGTCTTTAGAATACTAATTTAGCAGCTAATTTAGTTCTTACTGCACAGGTTAGAAATCCAGACGAGATGCGCATAAAACTAACAGAATTTCCAAATAAAACAATGTAAATAAATCCTGCTTAGTGAATTAGTCTCAAAATAATGTTTACCTTTGGAGACAACAATATCAATTAACAAATCATCTGAATAAAATTAAAAGCAACTCTCAGACTGCAGTCTGTTTCGAATTGCTAAGTGCCTTTGTGACTCTTCCAGAGGACCTGAGTTCAGTTCCCAGCACCCACAGTGAACATTTTACAAATACCTATAATTCAAGTTCAAGAGACCTGACACTCTATTCTGCTCTACACAAACATTTGCACACACGTGACCCAAACCCATATATACAAAAATAAAAATAATTAATAAATGGTATTGTTATATTATATATGAAATATACTTTTAAAAAATAGTTCTCAAATTTTGGTTGGAATACATTATTGTGTAGTAATAAATAATAATAGCCAGATGATCAGACGATCCCACAGTACTGAGTTTGTTAGATTTAGAGCGGTTTACTACTAGAAAGAATAAATTAAATTATTTAGTAATCACTCTTGCCCAAATATGCCTTTAATGTATTCCTTTTTGTATTTTCCACCTTAATTTGCACATGACTTTATGACTATATGCTACACTAAATTTGTCTCCTGTGTTTAACTATGTATCTTTGGGCTGGAAAGCATACGCTTTGGGAAGAATTAAAGAATGGATTTGTTATGCATTTCTAATCTGCCCCCCTTCTTTTCATGTATTCAAGCTGCTCTTTTACATTCTGTCATGTTTTTTAATCTTGACTTTTAATTGTAAAACTACTTGGCATCCTGGGATTAGACTGCTGTATTCATTTTAGAGAAGGTTTGGGAAAAAAGCTACAGCCGTGTATTCATATTTCAAGTCACAAATTCAGAAGAGAAATAACATAATCATGTTTTCTATGCCCTCCACACATTGGTTTGAGTAGTTTGCCTTTATTAAAACATATATTCTCAAGTCTAGGAAGAACCTCTTGCAAAGAAGAACATGTGGCTTTATTTATGTCACTAAATTTATAATGTAGAATAGGACATGTTTTATAATCTTCTACCCAGGCAAGCACTGAACATCATAGGAAAACATAGGAGAAATAATCAAATTGATGTGATTTATACCTTGGCTCAAAATACCAATAATGCTACTGTGTATTTTCTCTACAAAATGCCATGTAATAGCAGAAGCTCAATCAAATATGAAAAGTTCTTAAAACTTCTAATAAGTATAAATATAACAAAATACTTCTGTAATATTTTACCTTTTGTAATATTTACAATTAACTGAGAGAATCCCAGTTTACTCTTATAAGGCAATGGAGCTCCTCATCTCCAATATGAATAAAAACGTGTAAGAAAAAGCAGTGTTTGTCACCTGCGTCTGAGCCCCAAAGTCTTATGAAGCCCATTTGCAGCATACTGGCACAGATCTTGACTAGGAAACATTTTTCATTATAGGCTGATGACATTGGAACAAGTCAATTTAACACTTTGACCATGAAAAAAAATTTCACTACTCGATCACACTGTGAAAAAAAATAAGAAGTTTATAGTTGAAATTGTTTTGACAAAAAGCAGCTGATCTCATACAGCGATTGGTAACTTACATTTAAACATTTCCTGTTTCCATTATTCCAACCATTATGCATACAAACAAGAAACCAGATAACTAATATTCAGAAAAATATTAAAGACAATAGCTCCTTGTGTATTACTCAACAAAAAGACATAAATATAATATTTCTCTAAAATCTAGATGTTTATTAAGCCTCCATACAATATTTGTTTTGAACAGTCTTGTGGTATGTATATATGTTTAATCCCTTGGGGTATCCAGGCACCACTGTGCAGCAGGCTAGGAGGATGAAACAGAGTCTGGGACGGGTGGGGTCAGGAGGATCCCAGCCTGGTTGGGAATGAGTGTGAGGTCAGAAGAAGGCCTTTTACAAGGACTTTAATGAAAAAGTTCTTTGAGGTTATCTTAGCTTGTACACACACCTTTATTCAGGATAGACTTGTATGTATACACTTTATTCAGAGTGACCAAGGGCTTTATATATGAATCTTGGACAGAGGGAAGGAGTTTTCAAGTTGAATGTGAATTCATCAGCTGGACAACAAATGACTCTGCCAACTCGCGACCCATTTTATGCCAGAGAGCCAACCCCTGATACTACTCATAATACTCTGCTGTGGTTCGATCAGGAACCTTGCACGACTGTCATCTGAGAGACTTCAGCCAGCAGTAATGAGGGCAGATGCAGGGACCCCTGGCCAAACATCAGGCAGAGCTCAAGGAGGCTTATGAAAGAGTGTGAGATAGAATTGAGCAAGCTGGATGGGGTCAAAGACACTACAAAAAGACCATCAGAGTCAACTAACCTGGGACCATGGGGGCTTGCAGATACTGGACCACCAACCAGGAAGCATAAAGGGGCTGTACCTAGGGCACCCTACACATTTGTAACAAATGTGCAGCTTGGTCCCCTAACAGTGTAGTAGGGCTATCTTGTTCTCTGTTCCCTGTCCCATACCTGATCTACTTGGTTGGGCGTTAGTGAGGGAGGTTGTACCTAGACCTGCCAAGCCTAGATGTGCCTGGGTAGGATGGTACCCAAGCAGGCCTCTTTATTCTCTGAGAAGGGTAGGGACAATTGGGGGAGGAATTCATGAGGATGACATTTGAGGGAGAGAAGGGAGGGGAATGTAAAGTGAATTAAAAATAAGTTATTGAAAACAATATTTGACTGGAGTTTTAAAGTACTGTGAATATCTTGTTTGCATGGAGTGGCATTCCAGCAATACTGGGTAATTACTAGGCAGGTTCCTGTTACCTGGAAGGAGGATATTGACCATGTAGGGTTGCCAAGGACTATGTGACATCTCTTTGGTAGAAGATTGGGGGCCAGGCTCCCCTGAACAGGCAGAGAAAAGGAAACCCTCACTAAGAAATGGGAGTCCTTCATTTTAGACAGAGCTCAGAGGAACTATCTGGACATGGTGGACTATATAATTAAAGGACAGTGAGGTATAACAAATTTCAGAAATGAATACGGAATACTGTTTTAGATATAATTCTGTGATACTGGAACAATGTCATTAGTTCCCAGATACTAAACTGTGAGTTTATACTAAAGAAAAGAAAGTCTTCACTAGCAACTAATTCAAGGGGCTTCAAAAGTATTTTGGAGTTTTTTATTTTATCCATGAGATTCAATTAGTATTTAGCAAAAATGGTCATTAAACAGTGAAAATCACAATATTAAGGACCATACCAAAAGTTTGTAGTGACCTTCTTTATGTTTTTATTTTCATACATTTATATATATATTATGTATATCACAAATATAAGTATTATTCTTAATATTTTAATACCTCCTAAAATACTAGAATTTTCATTTCCATTATCTATTATACTCTTTGCTGAGAAGGTGGCCTTTTGAACTAAAATAGCATTGAAATGTTATAGCTTGTAATAAAAGTGAGCTGATTGCCTTGAGCAGAAAAATTACTTCCCATAATTGCAAACCAGTTTCTGCATGTCCTGCATTTCTGCCTATCTTTGCACAAAGAAGTTGAGGTGCTGTTTTTCCTCAATGGCTCAGGTAATAATTCCAAGAATTAACATATCTGATTACATGAAACTCCAAAGCTTCTTAAATCCCAGTGAATAATTGATTAGGAAATAGTCTACAGAATGAGAAAAAGTTCAAGGGAGGACTAATGTCTGTGATATGTAAGGATGAAAGTTTCTGGTTACAAAATATGCCACCTCATAATGCTTTGGATGCCTTCCTAAAGTCAATTTCTCATTTAATTGGTAATGTAAACAAATTGTACAGGAAGATCTGAGTTATATATACATTACTTTCAAAAGAATGGTTAAGATTAATCATTCTAAGTGAACAGACACCCTAACATTTATCTGTCAACTGGGTCACTCACAAATCATGTTTCCTACTAATGTATGCAACTATCGTGCAGTTCCCACCATGCTAACTGATTTTGTTTTTTTCAGAACACACACATACTGTGGACTCTACTATCTATTTAGAGTAAGGCATTACTTTTTCTACTTGGAGTTCAATAAGTGACTTGAATTTAAAACAGATCAAAAGATAACTTCGAGTGTTTAAGAAAATATCTCATAGGCATTGAAAGCAGTTATACAGCCTTATCCCATGATGGAGAAACAACAGTGAATTAATAATTTACCCTCAACTTCCTTCCTGTTACTTCATGCAAATGTTGATTTATTTTCTCAGACAAAGTGATGAGATGAGAGCTGTACCCAAGCTGTGCTATTTCAAGGTTTGAGATAAGTCTAGAGAATTTCCTTGGAGGTAATATTTCCCATATTTACAGGATTACCTTGAAGAGCATTGGCCATAGCTTGTCCAGTTACAGTCATTAGGGTCAATATTCACAGTAGTTCTAATCTATTCATCCATGAGAGCAGGTCAAGACTTTAAAGATCGAAGAACTATTTTATAGCCCGAATTTGCATTGTTGAAAGATAAAATTTAAACTAATACCTGTCTCTCATCTGGATCTGATATTATCCTGTTAGTGGGTAATAATTGATGTAAGAAATCAGTAAAAGTCTCTCCGGGGCTTTGCATAATCTTTGTGAATGACAGACCCTTACCTCTGTTCCTCCACTTTATCCCAGGATCTTAAAGCTTCTAAAGTACTTTGTATAATAGAGTCAACAAATTGCATGTGCTTTTGTGAATCAGTATGTTGACCCTCACATAATAATTTATCTCTCATGATAGTAGCACTTTTACACCTATTACAATTTTACTCAATTGTAAATTCTTGCTGCCATGTCAACCACTATAATTGAGAACCAGCTTCCAGTACAGAAGCTACTAAATCTTCCCAATTCTGGGGGATAATCCTGTGTTGGGTAGACCAAGTATTTAACATCTGACTCACACAGGTTGTGTAGACTGAATACATTATTTTTAAGTCTATAAAATGTTTAAAATCTTGTATTTTAACAGAATTCCAAACTAGTTGTTTACTTCATTAATTTTCACCATTTTCTGGCATTTGTTCCTGAATATCTGGTAAAGCTAGTATAGGTGGGCACATTTCCTCAAACTTTCATTAAGAGGTGGTGACATATTTTCAGTGGGCTATCTTTAGCCTCAATTTCATTAGGTACCGTAGTTTCATAATTAATCATTTTTTTGTTCTTTCCCTCACTCTGTCTTCTGTCTCTCAAGCCTGTTTACTATCATTCATAGCTATTTTTTCTTGTTATACAGCTATTTTCTAATCTTTCTTTATTATTCATTTTATTTGCTTACATTTCAAATGTCACTCTTTCACTCCTCCACAACCACCATCCCTTCCCCTTTCTCCCCTTCCCCTCTGCCTCTTCTTGACTTTGTAGTTAAAGTGCCATCATTCCATATTTTCTGTAGTCTGTCCAGTAAATGACTCTACCAGCACAAAAGATATTTTTCCTGTATCACAGCCACATTGTTAACTTGTAAGAAGATGTATTATATTTAATAAGAAATATCCCCCATAGGCTTATGCATTTGAACACTTGGAATCTATTTGATGGTATCATTTGGGAAGGTTTTAGAACCTTTAGAAGATAGAGACTTGCTGGAGAAAGTATGTCATTGGGAACAGGCTTTGAGGTTTTATAGCCTTGTTCTACTTCCTTCTCTCTGCTTCTTCTGTGGGGAAAAATGTTGATAAGCCAGCTTTTTTTGTCCTGAAATGTGACATTCCTTCCCAAATGTGTGTGTGTGTGTGTGTGTGTGTGTGTGCATGTGTGTGTTTATGCTATTCATATTTACAATATATATTCATATTCCTTTATTCCTTAAGTTGCATCTGATCACAGCACTTTCTCAGAGCAACAGAAAAGTAACTGACAAATAAGTTTGAAATTCTCACAGTGCGTTTAGTCCTCTCTCATTTTATCTTCATCTTTAACAACGGCCTCGTGTAGTCTAGTTGTCTGAACTCATACCTGAGATGGATCCTGAGCACTTCATCTTAGGACTTTGCATATGAAGGTATGAAGGGAGGAATACATTTGACCATAGAACCCAGAAATCTACAGAAAGTTTGCTTTCTTTTGAAAACAGTTTCTCTAAATATATTCCCACCTTAAACTTAAGAAGCTTATTTTTCTATATCCGACTTACACAGACATTAATCAGTAATACCAGGACTGCAAGAGAAGTAGCATGATAAAATAAAGTAGCATGGGATTCTTGGGAAAAAAAAACATACTTCATTACAAGATGAATGTCCAAACTAAAGCAATGTACATTTAATAAAACATACTTTCTGGGAGATTAATTCAAAGTCTTTGGAAACTGTCTTGAAAACTTAAAAAATTTTGAGAACAGAGTTGAAATATTATATTGAGGGAGAGCTATATATTAGCATATTAATAAAATTTAGGGTATGAAATTTCTTATAAGAGCTATCATAAATATCAGCTTTTATAATTTGTAATGGTATGTATGCAGTAAAGTGAATATTATTGATTTTATGACCCAAGATTATATTTCATATTTATAGTCATATAGATTTATTGTATATAAATATACACTACTCTTAATTTGTATTTATTAGCCTTCATGTGAAAGTCTGTTTATTTGAAAATATAATATGTTCAACCAAAATTAACTGAGAACTTTAACAAAACTGAGTAAAGCATTTATATGTATATAAAATTTCTAAATCAATTATACATAAATTATAAATTATTAAAAAGAATAGAAAACATATATATAGCTTAAGCAACCCAACTTCATACAGCAAAACATTGTTTCAGAGAAGTTTTCAAATTCCTAGTGCTGACGGGCAATTCTGACATCTGATTTAACATATTCTGAAGTATGAAGGGAGACACCAGTTTAATGTATTCATTTTTAAATTATGTCAGTAAGCCATAATATTTTAAATGCAAGTCTCTTATGATAAACACATTATATGTACATATACAATTTATTTATTTTACTGTTATCCAATTATCTAATTGTGTCTCAAAGGCAAGAATGTCCCTGACAGTTTGTAAATTGTCATGCTTTTCTTTCACTGTTTAAATCAACAGGCCTAATTTAAATGCCTGCTATAGCAGAGGGAATTAATGTTCCCGTAGTCTTTTCATTCTGCTATTTCTCTGGCCTGAGCTTTGGCTGGTTTTCTGCTTGATGCTCCAAATGTGAATTCGTATGCTTAACTGCCCTACTGCATCCAGAAAGTACACTTTTCTTGTCATCATAACTCACATCTGGGTCTTAAATACTTTCTGTTCATCTTCAAAGACTCCTCAGTCTTGGGTGAAGGTGATGTGACACAGATACAGCCTTAAGACCTGGCTATTCTATAATCTCCCATTCTCCAATCCTTGACTGGGTGCATTAATTGCCATCTGCTAAAAAAAAATTAGTTTCTGTGATGAAAACTAGCAGATGCACTAACCTATGTCTCTATGGATATAGTGATAAGTCATTAGGAGTCTGTTTAATATGATGACCATTGAGTAAATAATAGTTACCCCTTATGAAGATAATCACTTAAAAGTATAATGCAGTGTCAGGCATGGTGGATCTTTAATCAGCTTCTGGGAGGGAGAGGCAAACAGAACTCCATGATTTTATGGCCATTCTGGTCTACATTGTGAGTTCCAGATTGCTTACACAGTGACACTGTCCATAGAATTTGATGAATGATGTGTGGTATAAACTAGCAGAACAGTGAATAAGTAGTTATTCTTGCTGAGTTATTCTTGGAAAATGAAATTTTGTCTTGGGCATCATTTACTTTTAGCTCCCTAAGTTCAGTGAAGATGCTTGTATTCCGAGTATAGTTTACTTATACCAAAATAAAAGGCAGCAAGATATTAATAGAATATTTCTCGAGAATGTTAGTAGCATTCAACATGTAATTGTTGGGGGAATTTTTGTAATAAATATAGCATAGAATTAGTGTCACTAGTGCCCAGTAATAAAAACTGAGCAGCAGAATATAAAGAAATTGTGCTTGTTATAAAATAACTAAGCCTTCCATACTGTGCTTGGTGTTGTAAATTGTTTTCAAAACACTAATTTAACCAATGTTAACAACAACACACCTGGACCTTTTCCACACCCTTGCACTGTTTTCTATATTCTTTCTATTTTGTTTTATATTATTTGGTTTTTACTGTGTGAAAATACTGAATCACTTACAAACTAATGGGTTTAACTATCCGATTGTCAAAATGTTGCAAAGTGAATGGAGGCTTAGCATGACTTGCAGGGTGGCATCCTGACCTGTTGAAAGAACTCTTATAACACAAAGTTCCCAGATGCTCTTTAAAGTTTATTCACACACATATAAGACAATACACATCCAACATCAACCGTCCATCTTCCCCCGTTAACTCAGGGAGACATGCTTACTCTTCCTCTATAGTCATTTCTTTTCCTTCACATTGTGTTCTTGCTTCCCTTCTGATTCTCACATATGTCGCAAGAAACAAAATTATGAACAGAAATATCTCTAACCTGGGAGTACAGTTTGGTCTCTGTGAGCATGACCTACTATGAACATAAGCCATGCTACTTCTTGTGGCCCCTTTGGCACAGTACTTAAAGTTTTCTTTTTTCTTTTTCAGATTCCTCAATGCAAAATAAGAGTAACAACTAAACAAATATAGGTAAATTGATGGGAAATTATAGCATGCAAATAATTTATTTGTGAATTCATTTGAGAACATCCTCTATTGCCTCAATAAATTCAAAGTTTTGATACTGCAATTTTTTTAGTTATTTCTCTGTGAAATCCCCGTCTCCAAATACCAAATATGAACGGGGTGATCTTTTACTTCATCTAGGCTTTGTTAGACAATAGAAAGGCATACATAATGGTTAAAAGTATCAAGTAGGAAGCCACTGGCGTTTACATGGGGAAATCCAAATGAGGAGAAAGAAGGCTTTGGGAAATGGAGGGATTAATTAGGGAAGTCTGGAATATGGATTAAAGCACATTTGTAAGCAGTCTCAATAGACAAGAGTCATTATCAGAGCAGATGGGTAAGAGACAAGTGGAATAACTTTTAGTGGTATCTATAAATGCACAAATGCTGAGCTAGTTCCTTTTATCTTCCTTTGTTTTTGCCTGGTCACAACTTGCCACCATGTAAGGTAAACCTCTGAACATTTCAAATAAACATATCTGAAATGGATACGTCAGCATTTCTGTTTGGGAAATCTGTTATAAACACGATACTGAAAGGAGTATACAATTTCAAAAATAAATGAAACGGCTAGCGTTTCTATTTGATTTCTCTAAAAACATTGTAGCTCTCATTTTCTCCTGTTCTAGCATCGGTACCTGTTGGTGTGTTTTGCCAGAGAAAAGGTGTGTGCGCATTTCACTGCCTTCCACAGCGAATCCAGAAGATTAGTGATGCCTTGTAAATTTTATATGAAAGAGAACAAATGAATCTCATATGCATCTGATTACTACTGAGCCAGATGTCCTTACTATATGCTTTTTCTCTGTGAGGTAAATAAATATCTACATTGGCTTCATTGGAAATGTTAGTTTTATTAGGTCACAACAGCAATGACAGTGTTGTTTGGGTAAATCACTATTCATTCCTATTCCTGTCTAAAATTTTCTGTCTTGTACAATGAAAAGAGTGAAATATTTAAAGGCAATATTTCAGTATACTATAACTCCTACCACAAGGTAGAAGAATTTCAATAACACATTTTTTGAGACAAAGCAAATTATTTAACTCTCTCCTTGAATTACATTGTCAAAGGTTTTGTTTGCAACAAATACCTATATACTATATTGCAGATTCCATTATAATGTAGAGCCATTAGAAGTGTATTAGTTTTTATTTTCTGACCTTTTTGAATACAAATAAATTCAACATAAGTAGATATAAATTTTTTATATCACTTAAAATCAGACTATAGGACTGTAGCGATAGATCGGTGATTAAAAGAACCAAGTGCTTTTGCAAAAGACATGAATTCAACATTTAGCACCTACATGATCACTGACCACCATCTGTAACTCCAGTTCCAGGTTATGGGATACCTATGCTGACTTATGTATGCTTCTGCATGAACATGGTGCACACATAATCAGGAACACTCATACACAATTAAGATTTTTTTTAAATCAGGTCATGAAATCTGAAGGCATCTCGCATTCACATTCTTCCTGAGCACTTTCAGAAGGTGAAAGGCTTCACACAGCAAAATGGTTACTTAAAAATTATGGTAATTTTATATAAAGTCAATAAACACTAAGATTTAAGATACAATTATTGCAATCTTTAGCAAATTTTGGTGTCAAGGGCTTTGTTTTCTTCTTGAAGACTAGATAGCGTTCAGTTAAATATGGCTGCCAGTCTCACTGTTCACTTTTCCAGGCACTCCTCATGACAGAAGACAAGCAAAGGGCAACAGAAACCTCTGCTGAACATCACACACACACACACACACGCACACACACACACGCACACACGCACACATGCTGACCCATTACTTAATGTATGGTTTCTATTACAGTTACTGGCTGGCATGATGTTCCACACACTTAAGTAAAGACATTTTATCACTGCAATCAAGGAGTAAGAAAATAGAAGCAATAACAATGAAATGTAGTTCAATTATAAAAATTCAATAGATTTTAAAATAGATATGGCCAAAGCTATCACTGAGGAAAACAATTTGAACATTACTAAAGAATACATTGTTGGCCACCTTAAATAACTATCACAATCGTACACGTTTAAATTTTATTGGGAAATTACTTAGACACTATATTACATATTATACAAAACAAATTATCTTATGTAACAATAATTAAACCATATTTAGGATTTGGGAAGAAGTAGAGATTGACATTTGTTTGCTTTACTTATATTATCGTAATTTTAAAAATACCTAGAGTTCTAGCTTCCAGACCTCACCACAACTTTATCCAATCACATTACACTTGCTTTGTCAAATGACTTGGGTGTGCCCCTGATTAGCATTGTCCTTTACCATGTCCTATTATCAAATGAGGTAGAAGCATAGGCTGGCTTATATAGAGTTTCTTCCCCCTTCACAACTCCCCTGGCTCTTGTCATAGCAGCAGAGACTGAACTTCAACTTCTAGATGCTAAGACAGAAATGGCCTAGCATCTACATCCCCATAGCTTCATTTTACAGACATATGTGTAGAGAATCTCATGCTAGAGCCTCCATCACCAGCCCAGGTGCAAGGACAGACATTATTGAGATGATGCTTGCTGACCCAACCTATGGTAACATCAAAAGGAACAGTGAAGTCAACAACTAATTTAATGATTGCCATTTTAGCCATCTTGTCTGGGAGAAGAAAATTTTCTGAACAATAAAATACAGATGCACACCAAATTGAGTATTTTGTGTTACTATGTAACTGCCTTGGGTAATATACATAGGATAGTCTAACAGCAGTCTCAACAACGGTAGAGGTGGACCTGGAATACATTTGCAAGAATGGTCTATAAATGGAATTAAAGTTCTTCATGCTTATAACCCCAATGCTTGTGAGCGTGAGGCAGAACTGCCGTTAGTTGTAGACCTCCATGATCCCTATAACCCATTACTCAGCCCAACATGGGTTAAGTCTTCCCCTGTCTCTAAAAAGTATTTTTAAAAAAAGGAAAGAGAAAAGCAAAAACTCATGCATTATAATAATAGAATTAAATGACTATAGTTATCATTTAAATTACACTTACTCCAATTTTATTCAGTTCCCTTCCACTAACGTCCTGTCTTTCTGGAAGTAGTACAATTTTTATCCTTCCTATTTTGTAAGAGGTGGAAAGAGTTCAGATCAGCAAATCAGATCCCTGCTCTGAACTGAAATAATCTGACTTCAGAAGATGTAGTTTAGCAGAAACGATCATTTCTATGACACAATCACAGAACAATGTCTGACAGATAAAACATCAAATGTAATTCTTTACTTTCAGGTCATATCATTATCTTAAAGTCCAAAAGTTACCCAGGGACCAGAGGCAAACACAGGGACCAAAACATACTACAGCACCCTCTCAGTTCTGGTTTCAAACTACTAGGCACAGAACATGGTTTCAAAGGACATTGTTCAGCAATATTAAAATTGATTACTTCCTTGAGATTTTGTTACTTTTCTTGTACTTCTATGAATGTAATGTGTTTGACTGTTACATAAATTTATAATACATTTGTTGAAACTACTTCATGAATTTTTTAGAAATCCAAATGAATCCTTCCTTTAAAATAAACACTATGTATAATTAATATTATTTTGATCTCAAGCTCAGTCATTATTTTACTACTTTCGTTAAGATAATTTGGCCATGTAGATAAATTTGCCTTCTCTTCACATCTAGTTGCTACTGTTTCTATGATAGATATCAAAATTCCCTGAAATGGTAAAAACAGTGTTATTGTTTGTAGTTCCCTCAATGACCTACTATATAACTTTAATAAATTTTACATATGTGAGGGTGACAATTTTCCTTGAACATCCTTTAGAGTGCGCCATTTAGTTCATTACTGATTTACTACCACATTCATTACTGAATTATCAAGGATAAAAGACAAGAAATATCAGGAAACAGACATCTAAAATAATGTGGTATACATGGGCTGAAGTCCTCCGCGCTTATTTATTAGAGGACTGACTTGTCTGGCCTCAGTGGGAGAGGATGTTACCAGGGAAAAGGGAGGCATTGGGGGAAGGGAGCACATTCTCAAAGGCTAAGGAGAGGGGCAATGGAGGTGAAGAAATCTGGGAGGGGGCAAAAACGTAAAGCATATAGCAATCAAAGCAATATAAAATAAAAAATTTTTAAAAAATCCGTGACAAAGTTCTTAAGTCTCCTGCCTTTTGTTTTTCAGACCTATTAATTCATCTTTGTTACATGTTGTCCTTTACTTGTGCTTTTTCGCCACAGGTGAGTTGGTAATACTAGCCCTTCCCTTCACATTCCTAAGTCTGTTGTTTATTTTGTTTTATTCCTGGGCTTTATGTGATGTATTGTCTGATTAGATTCTAGCACTATTGACATGCTTCACTTGTGTGATGCTGTGTGAGTGGGCTAGTATAGAGGACTGGTCCTGCACACAGCTCATATAGGTTCTGCTCAAGGAAGCCCAATCGTTCAATTATACTGCAATCGCTAAGCATTTAGAACATTTGCAATCAGACATTATTGTTTCATCTGTGCTTCGATCTGAGTGCAAGCCTTCCAAGGGGGTCCCCAAGTTTCGGCACAGCTTGTACACACTGTTAAACTGTGTCCTCCCTGCCTACCTCACCTGCTGTTTTTACTTTAGTTTCCTGTAATTATGGGCTGGATGAATGACTTGCATATTGAGCCCTCAGTCAAAGTTTAATTTTAAAGAAATCTATATCTAGATAGTGACAAGATAGTTATTATAATGAAAGAGGGAAATGAGTCAGAGGGTATGTTCCTTTGGTGATTGGAAATTGGCTGGTAATGTATTGCAAACTGAGGGATGACTGCTTAGACTCCTGTTAATGGAAAATCAAATGAAGAACCAAAGAACCACACAATATCTCTTGCACTTAGAACACATCCCAGCAATCATAATTTTACAAGGGTTAGAACTGGCTACATCTCATTTACTGGTATCAGAATTTTGAAGGAAAATAATGGGTGCCCACTTCAGTCAATTACCAGCTTACAGGCCAGGCCATAAATGTTCTCATGGAAAAATCTTAAAAGATTTTCTTCCCTGTCAATAGAAATTTAGATTGTATCAAACAAACAAACTTTGATTCTCTCTGTGTTCTTCTTTGTCACTGTGTCTCTGTCTCTGTGGATCTGTGTCTCTCTCTGTCTCTGCCTCTCTCTCTCTCTCTCTCTCTCTCTCTCTCTCTCTCTCTCTCTGTGTGTGTGTGTGTGTGTGTGTGTGTGTATGTGTTTAGGCCAGAAGTCCTAGCTACCATTTCAGTAATTTACATGCCAGTTGGATACATAGTGTTTCTTGTTGATTTGTTTGCCTGACTGCCTGACCCATGAACACATGGACCCTCTTGTCTCTATATTCATAGGGCTGGGTTTTTAAGAATATATCACAGGCCCTTCTTCTTTGTTGGTTTGTTTGTTTTAAGCATCACTTCTGATAATTGAATTCAGGTACTCATGCTTGTATGCCTAGCATGTTACCAATTGAAATATCTCTTCAGCTCAAGTCTCCCATTATGAACTGAAGAACTGCAAAACCACCAGACATTGTAATTTCACAGTCTGAGCACACCTTCTCTGGAAAAATTAATACTTTGTTAGAATAACCTGACAGCTAGAGACAAAAGAAAAGTCTGTGTCTTGAATAACTGAAGTTTTTATATGTCATAGTCTTCTGAGACATTTAAATGAGGGAGGAAAAGGTTCACTATCACTTGTAGGAGAGAAAGTTTAGAGAGCTTGGATATCTAGCATGGCCTGGTCTAGGACATATGTCCATTAATGATGATTTTGTTCTTGACTTTTCTTCCTGCCTTCATTGCCTCTACATCATTAACCAAGTAAACTATTAGCATATATAAGTAATAATTGTGACATGTAGAATGTGAAGAAAAGGATTACGTTCTAAGGTATTCAGAAGCAGGCTGATATATAAGAGGTCATGTGTGGAGGACACAATATGGAGTGTCCATGATAGCATTATACCATTAGAGAGAGGAAAGACACATTGTTAGTAACAGACAGAATATGTGAAATACTTCTCATGAATCACATTGAAAACCTCACCAGCCAATCCCAACAACCAACCTCAGCAATCAATCCCAACATATTGCTAAAATGGTTCTTTTTAAAAAGATTTGTTTATTTTTATCCTATACATATGACTGCTTTGTCTTCATCTATGTAATCATACCGCTTATGTGCCTGTTGCCTGAAAAAAGAGTTGGAATCACTGGAATTGTATTACAGCTGTGTATTTAACATGTGGAGTTTGCATGCTGAGTATCTGCCACCTGAAAGAGCAGCAAGTACTTTGAACCACTTGAGTCGCATTTTGTAGCCTTCAATCTGTTCATGTATACATAATTTTTAATGAGAATTCCTAAAGAATTTTTGACAACATGGTTTGAGCATATCCTTCCAATCTCAATTCTTCCAAGCAGTAGTTTTCCAAATAGCATTTTTAAAAAGGTTTCTGTGTTATTATTGCTTTTGGAATTTCCCCATATTCTCTCCCCACCCCTGCACAATCCTAGGTTAACCCTTCTTGCACTACTATTTTTTCTTTATCATTTTTATACCAGTGTGTGCTCTTTCTCCTCACTTGAAACTCAGACCCCAGCCCTGTACTAAATTCAGGAATGAGGAGAAATGACCTCAACGGCTATTCCAATTAACTACACATATTTACATTTTCAACGCTAATATGTGCAAATGAGAAGAAACATGAGATGTGATGCTTGATTTCCTATATCTTTATTACTTTACTCAGAGTGATTGTTTCAACCTTTACCCTATGAATGTCCTAGATTTTTATTACTGTGTAAGATTCCATTGTGTAAATATACTTGTCAGGGATTCATGGAGCTGAAGTGAGCTAACTGCTTTGAGAGGCATGCTACATAGTTTTCTCAGGTTAGAGACCATGACTCCATAACTTTGAGTTCTTGGGATAGTGATGTACTCCTTCAGGCAGAGAGGTGTTCAGGCCACTTCCTGTCTCTCTGTTTGTTCCGGTAGTCAAGATCAAAGTTTGACAGGACAATTGACCTTAGACATTAGTCTTGGGTATCATGTATAACTGGCAAAGCCATTATATCCTGGTAACTACAACTGTACTGGCCTTGACAATTGCCATTATATTATGCTTCTGAAAAAGATTTAATATTATCATTGCTCTCAGTAAAATTGTCACAGCTTCTGTTGTACAGGGTCCCTCCAACTGGCATGATTAATTCCTTTCAACCATGTCAGGTGATCTTGGCCTGGTCAGTGCAAAATACTTCTCTTTATTACTCATTCATCCATCAGTTCACGCACAGACCATTTGCTTCCACTTCCTGGTTATTGTGGATACGTTAGTAATGAACGTGGATTTGGACAGTCAGATTCTCTATGGTGGGGTCTATTTTTGGCTTTATGAAGAACCTCCAAGCTGATTTCCATAGTGATTACACCAATACACACACCCACCATCAGTAAATAAGAGTTTCCTCTCCCTACTGTCATGATAGCATTTATTCTCTTTCATATTTCTATCTTGATCATTCTGACTTTGCTAAGATGGAGTCCGAACAGAGTATAATTAACATTTTTTCATGATGTCTAAGGACGTTACATTTTTAAAAGAGTTTCTTAGTTGCCAGTATGTAATATTTGAAAAATCTTTCTTTAGTTACAAGTCCCATTTCTAAATCACTTTGTTTTCTTCATTCTTAAAATCATGATTTATTCTACATACTTTCTGTCAGATAGAGAGATGTTAAGGATTTTTTCCCCATTCTCTAGGCTTCCTCTTGTAGGATGGTTTCCTTTGCTGTAAATTATCTTTTAATTGCCATGAGGTCATACTTATACATTGTTATTCTCAATGGTGAAGGTACCAGAAGATGGAGAGAGTGCCCATGTTCATAGATAGTCAGATTAATATTGTGAGAACCGCATCTTACCAAAGGTGGGTTACAGGGTTATCCCAGTCACCTTCAAACTCCAGGAAATGACTGAAAACACACACAACACACACCCCATTTATTATAATGATTTACAGCCTATAATGATTTAATCCAACAATGGTGGGCTGGGGAAAGAAAGTCTAAGAATCTAGTAGTTGCTTAGTCACAAGGCTGGATGCTTAGCTAGTCTTCAGTAGAATCCCCGAAGAGTGGGCTTCAATACCAGAGAAGTATGGTATAATGTAGCAAGGTGAGAGCACATAGACAAAGAACAAAACCTTCCTTCTTCCATGCCTTTATATAGGCTTCCAGAAGGTGTGGCCCAGATCAAAGGCATGTTTTGTTTTTTTCCCCCTACCTTGAGACTTGAATTAAAATGATTCTTTTTCTAGCTCTAAAGATCTGGATTAAAGGCATCTGCCTCTCTATCTCAAATATACAAATTATAAGTGAATCTTCATACTAAAATTTAAGAAAAAAAATCCCTCAATGGCATCTCTCCATTTTTTTTGTGTGTTTCAGATACAGATGTATTCATGTTGACAACCAAGAACAGCCATCACATTGACTTAGATATTAAGTTATCCTATTGAGCTACAGTAATAAAAGCAGAATGTCATCTGCAGACAAATAGACACATTGGTCAATAGAATAAACCTGAAGACTGACATAGGAACTGGTCTCCTCCAGCCACCTGGACTACAGGATATTTGAAAGTGTTTCTAATTATGTTTTGGCTCACCCTTAGCACGCACCTTTAATCCCTCTGGCTGCCCTTAGTACTCACATTTAATTCTAAACAATAAAGGTAAAGTTAGTTCATAGAAGGAAGCAACCATGTTTGAAAGTGATTTCTAATTGTGTGGCACGATAGGATATGCCTGAATCTCACAAGAAGAGAGAGGAAACGGAAGGTGCTTAAGGGAGAACAGACAGTACACAGAGCACAGTACAGGAATAAAGCAGAGTTCCTGGAGAACTGTACAGTAGTGTTGCAAGAGAGAGTAGAGCATCACAGACAGAGAAGGAGGCAGTTTTACACAGACCACTTGTAGAGAGAACAAGCTAGACACAGATAAAGACAGAACAAGCTGAAGAATGAGAAGGAGCCAGAAGATTAGAATAGATCTCTAGAATTAGTTTGAAGCCAAGAAGATCATTTCAGAGGCCTAGAGAGAAGCCACATGGAATAAATCAGCTGGGAGAGAAGTATGAACCAGAATAGCTGAGATGAACCAGCCCAGATAAAGTTCAGAAAGAACAAGAAAGAGTGAGCTTATTCAGCATCTAGTCTCAGAGGCTGAAAATATTCTAGGCCTAGATTAGGATTGTATGGAGGCTAGGAATTTCCATACTTTGGCAAATAGAATATATTTATCACAACAGAGTGTTGAGTCGACAGTAAATCAGACAGGCTCTTGCTAGATTCTCAGCTGAGGGATCAGGAAGTGGCTTCTGTCACAGGGTCACAGACTTGCTTATGACTCACTGCAGTCTTCCTTGAGTGTCTGACTGTAGATTTCTATGGAAAGGCATGATGGCTTCATTGAAGGCTTCTGGTCATGAGAAGACACCTCACACTTCTACAAGTCACACCTGACCTTATTCTGGTACCACTGTGTGAGACAGATAAAGAAGTAGAACCTGTATCTGTTGAGGCCAATTTTGTGACTGACTATATGGTCAATTTTGGAGAAGGTACCATGAGGTGTTGAGAAGAAGGTGTATTCTTTTGTTGTAGGATGAAATGTTCTCTAGATATCTGTTAAATTCATTTGATTAATAAATTCTGTTAGTTTCTCTTTGTCTCTGTTTAGTTTCTGTTTCCATGATCTGTCCATTGATGAACGTGGTGAGTTGAAATCTCCCATTATTATTGTGTGAGGTACAATGTATGCCTTGAGTTTTGGTAAGGCTTCTTATGAATGTAGGTGCCGTAGATTTTGGAGCATAGATATTCAGGATTGAGACCTCATTCCTTTGATGAATATGAAGTATCCCTCCTTATATTTTTTTGATAACTTTTGGTTGAAAATCAATTTTATTCAATGTTAGAATGGCAACTCCAGCTTGTTTCTTGGGACCATTTGCTTGGAAATTTGTTTTCCAGCCTTTTACTCCGAGGTAGTTTCTGTCTTTGTCACTGAGGTGTGTTTCCTGTTTTTTTTTTAAACAAGTAGAAGAAGAAGAAGAAGAAGAAGAAGAAGAAGAAGAAGAAGAAGAAGAAGAAGAAGGAGGAGGAGGAGGAGGAGGAGGAGGAGGAGGAGGAGGAGGAGGAGGAGGAGGAGGAGGAGGAGGAGAACAACAACAACAACAACAAAAACAATAACCTGGATTTTCACTCTGCTCTGGGCGTTGCTTTTTGCTTGCCCTGTTGAAGAAGGGAAGTGTTGCTATGACTGCCACTTTTCCATTGGCAAGATGGCCTAATTAAGTTCTTAAGACATATTTAGAGCAGAAAACAAAAGACATAATTCTTAGGGAAGTGAACAGACATGACCTGACACAAGAGAATAATTTACACTAAGGTCTCAGGTTCAAAAAGAAAGTTGAGCTGCCAGTGTGATGCCTCAGGAAATAGTACAGTATATGAATTGCATATGTCCACGGTTGTACTTGGTATTCCAATATGAATATTAGAAAATATTTTCAGTATACTAGGTGTAGGATAATTCTCAAAATATCCCAATTAAATTAAATAGTCATTATTGTTACTAAATCAGGAATATCACCACTCCAGCTTAAATATTACACCCAGTACTTGTCGGAATCAGGAAATATCAGCCTTTTCAGTTATTGTTGCATGGAAGCCCATAAAATCCCAAAGCAAATGCATGGACAAAGACAAGCCTGAATATTCTAACTTTTGCTTGTTTATTATTTTTAAAACTAGGTTACCAATACTCTTCCAAAAGTTTAATATTAGCTCCAATTATTTTGGTAATTCCCATTCTGAGTATGGCCTTTGAAACAGAAAGTGTTCTGTTTTCCTAGTTTCCCACAGCTCACATGGTCTGATAAACAGCGTTCCCCTCATGAATGACATTCTTTTAGAAGAATATTGCATAAGCCTCATGTGAAGTCTCTGTGATTTATTTCTGATTTTTATAATTTTGTTCATTTCCTTATGTCCCCAATGTTAAGTGATATCATCCACAGAGAACATTACTTTCTGATCTAAGACAGAATATAGATAAGGGCTTTTCCTATTTTCAGATAAACAAAATTTACTACTTGAAACATTATAAGGATTAGAATATATTATGAACCATGGATATTTCTGTTCTAGATGAGTTTTAGGGATGCTAGGGCTTCAAGGTCTGCCTCCACTATGTTGCTGCTAATATACAATAGCTAGGGTGTCCTGACTGCTGGTGAAATGTCCAGCATTCATGGGATCACAGGACAGACACGTCAGTTCTCTCTGATAGTAAATGAACAGAGACACATGCACTACTGCACTTAGTCTAAATTTCCCTCCCTTAATTGCTTCTTCACAGATAGAATCCAAAAACAAATGTGTAATTATTTCATTCATGCAAACAAAACACCCTGGAGGGTGGCACCAAATACAGTGGAGAGATAATCCATTCATCCATGGTCATATGAATCAGTCAGTCAGCACTGAAATCAATACACCCGAGAAAAATAAACAGCTAATTTTCATTATACCTCTGAATTATTCTGTCACATTATTATAGCAATTTTGCAAGGGTAGCATAGCTGTATGTATAGACAATAAATGTAAGGGGGCTGAAAGATAAAAACGATTTTTATTAAAGCAAATAATTTCAAATAATTAGGAGCACACAACTATCTGTCACTCCTTTATGCTCTATGAGAATGATACTTTAGGTTGAATAAAGTGGGAAATAAACCTCATCAGAATCTATTTTCTGCTCTTATTTAAATAAATAACTTTAACATTTGACATTACCACTATCTAAGCCACCTAAGTATTTCTCACCCTCATAATTTTAATTTTCATCTTTTCAACTTTGTAAATAGTTACTGTAGTAGGTCATATTTTAACTAAAACAAAAATTCATACGTAATTTAGTGACATGCTACAGATTAAAGGAAGAAATTTTGTTTTTGCTATTCATAGCTTATGATAGTTTTCACTTTCTGAAAAATAAGTTTTTTAATTTATAAATGGTTAAAATAGAGAATATATTATGTATGTACATGTTAAGTGTGATTGAGATACATAAATAGAGTTTGGCTTTACTTACTACACTTTTGACAGGTATTTTAGAATTAATTTCAAAAATAATCACTTTCCTTTAATATTAGGTTGAAAGTGTGGGTTTCTTATCTTCTCAGTTTTTTCACTGAAATTGGGGTTAATATTAAACTTATTTTTTCTTGGTGTCCTAGAGTTTACATTTCTTAAATACTGCCTCTTATTTCATACTTGCTTCCTGGGGTCAGGTTTCTCTTCTCCCTTGGTAATCTTTCGTTTTTATTTATATTTTTGACATTTCCCTTTCTTCTGATGGTGTCTGCTCTGTTTCAATCACATATGGCCTGGAAGGACTGTTTGTCTTTTTTTTTCCATCTTTATTAAATTGGGTATTTCTTATTTACATTTCAAATGTTATTCCCTTTCCTAGTTTCCAGGCCAACATCACCCTAACCACTCCCCCTCCCCTTCTATATGGGTGTTCCCCTCCCCATCCTCCCCCCATTACCTCCCTCCCCCCAACAATCACGTTCACTGGGTGTTCAGTCTTAGCAGGACCAAGGGCTTCCCCTTCCATTGTTGCTCTTACTAGGCTATTCATTGTTACCTATGAGGTTGGAGCCCAGGGTCAGTCCATGTATAGTCCTTAGGTAGTGGCTTAGTCCCTGGAAGCTCTGGTTGCTTGGCATTGTTGTTCATATGGGGTCTCAAGCCCCTTCAAGCTCTTCCAGTTCTTTCTCTGATTCCTTCAACAGGGATCTCATTCTCAGTTCAGTGGTTTGCCACTGGCATTCGCCTATGTGTTTGCCGTATTCTGGCTGTGTCTCTCAGGAGAGATCTACATCCGGTTCCTGTCAGCCTGCACATCTTGGCTTCATCCATCTTATCTAGTTTGGTGGCTGTATATGTATGGGCCACATGTGGGGCGGGCTCTGAATGGGTGTTCCTTCAGCCTTTGTTCTAAATTTTGCCTCCATATCCCCTCCTAAGGGTATTCTTGTTCCTTTTTTAAAGAAGGAGTGAAGCATCCATATTTTGGTCATCCTTCTTGAGTTTCATGTGTTCTGTGCATCTAAGGTAATTCGAGTATTTGGGCTAATATCCACTTATCAATGAATGCATACTGAGTGTGCTTTACTGTGATTGGGTTACCTCACTCAGGATGATATTTTCCAGTTCCAACCATTTGCCTACGAATTTCATAAAATCATTGTTTTTGATAGCTGAGTAATATTCCATTGTGTAGATGGACCACATTTTCTGTATCCATTTCTCTGTTGAAAGGCATCTGGATTCTTTCCAGCTTCTGGCTATTATAAATAAGGCTGCTATGAACATAGTGGAGCATGTGTCTTTGTTGTATGTTGGAGCATCTTTTGGTTATATGCCCATGAGAGGTATAGCTGAGTCCTCAGGTAGTGCAATGTCCAATAATCTGAGGAACCTCCAGACTGATTTCTAGAATGGTTGTACCAGTCTGCAATCCCACCAACAATGGAGGAGTGCTCCTCTTTCTCCACATCCTCGCCAGCATCTGCTGTTGCTGGAGTTTTTGATCTTAGTCATTCTGACTGGTTGTTTTGATTTGCATTTCCCTCATGAAGTTGAACATTTCTTTAGGTGCTTCTCAGCCATTTGACATTCCTCAGCTGTGAATTATTTGTTTGGCTCTGAACCCTAACTTTGTGCATTCTTCCTATATTTTGGATATAAGCTCTCTATCAGTTGTAGGATTGATAAAGATCTTTTCCCAATTTGTTGGTTGCCATTTTGGCCTAAAAACAGTGACCTTTGCCTTACAGCAGCTTTGTAATTTTATGAAATCCCATTTGTAGATTCTTGATCTTACAGCATAAGCCATTGGTGTTTTGTTCAGGAAATTTTCTCCAGTGCCCATGTGTTCGAGATTCTTCCCCACTTTTTCTTCTATTAGTTTGTGTGTCTCTGGTTTGATGTGGAGGTCCTTGATCCACTTGGACTTAAGCTTTGTACAGGGTGATAAGAATAGATCAATCTACATTCTTCTACATGCTGACCTCCAGTTGAACCAGCACCATTTGCTGAAAATGCTATCTTTTTTCCATTGGATGGTTTTGGCTCCTTTGTCAAAAATCAAGTGACCATAGGTGTGTGGGTACATTTCTGGGCCTTCAATTCTATTACACTGGTCTTTCTCCCTGTCACTGTACCAATGCCATGCAGTTTTTATCACTATTGCTCTGTAATACTGCTTGAGTTCAGGGATAGTGATTCCCCTGGAAGTCCTTTTATTGTTGAGGATAGTTTAGCTATCCTAGGTTTTTTGTTATTCCAGATGAATTTGCAAATTGTTCTGTCTAACTCTATGAAGAATTGGATTATATTTTGATGGGGATTGCATTGAATCTGTAGATCACTTTTGGTAAAATGGCCATTTTTACTATAGCCTGGGAGATTTTTCTACCTTCTGAAATCCTCTTCGATTTCTTACTTCTGAGATTTGAAGTTCTTGTCATACATATCTTTCACTTCCTTAGTTAGAGTCACACCATGGTATTTTATATTATTTGTGACTATTGTGAAGGTTGTCATTTCCCTAATTTCTTTCTCAACCTGTTTATGCTTTGAGTATAGGAAAGCTACTGATTTGTGTGAGTTAATTTTTTTTTTACTTCTTCATACCCCTTTCTTTCTCTACGTTCCAGCCAATGAAAATGCTGAAATGTAATACAACAGACAAGAAAAATTAGAGAATGATTTTGAACTACTTCATATTCTTACAGCACTTGCTGTAAAAAGCCTATGAACCACAACAATAACCAGCATGGCAAGATATTCTCCATGCACATATATCTCAGGGGTCACGAATTGTCACCTACTTGGATTTATGGTCCACCCAATAGAAAGAAATTCTACCAATTAATGAAAATGGAGAAAAGTGTATGAAGTTGAAAGGGGAAATTTTGCAGGGAGATCTATAGAGAGAGAAAGACGGTATGTGGAGGTGGTGGATCTGATCTTATTTCACTGTATAGATTTGAAATTCTCCTATAACAATTTAAAATAAAATAAAATAATTACATTCTCTATGATATTCTTTTCTTTTTGACCTAAAAGATTTTTAATTTTATTTTTCTTGGAAATTTTATGTATTTGCATTTCAAATGTTATCCCATGCTCAAGGATTGGCAGGATTAATATAATAAAATGGCCTTCTTGCTGAAAGCAATCTACGGAATCAATGTAATCACCATCAAAATTCCAACTCAATTCTTCATAGAATTAAAAAGAGCAGTTTGAAAATTCATTTGAATAAGCAAAAAAAAAAAAACTCAGGATAGCAAAACTATTCTCAACAATAAAAGAACTTCTGGGGGAATCATCATCCTTGACCTCAAGCTGCATTACAGAGCAACCATGATTTTTAAAAAACTCCCTGATATTGGTACAGAGACAGGCAGGTAGATCAATGGAATAGAATTGAAGATCCAGAAATGAACCCAAACACTTATGGTCACTTGATCTTTGACAAAGGAGCTAAAACAATCCATTGGAAAAAAGATCATTTTCAACAAATGGTGCTGGTTCAACTGCCAGTCAGCATGTAGGAAAATGCAAATTGACCCATTCTTATCTTTCTATGATAGTCTTCATTTTAGTATAAATTAAAAGACATTAATTAAAGAGAGTCAATAAAGTCACTTCTGGCTAGTGATCCTATGGACTCTGGGGAAGAATCTCCTACTGCCACCTCTCCAAAGTAGTATAATGTTTAATTGATTTCTAAATACTTATTTTACACTCATAAATACATGAAGCTCTCCCCTCTCATCAAAGCACATTCTTTTCTGCAGAAGAGATTACAGAGATATTTACCTAGTCAGAACATAGAGAACAACAGAGCATATTTTGTCCATCTCCAACTGATAAATCTACAGCAGAATCACTATACCTATGGGTCTGGAAGCCTTACAGAAGAGAGGGAGGGCAGAAAGACTGTAATTACCAAGGTGTCTGATGTGAGATGGTTACCTCAATATGTGAGGAAGCTGAACCATCAAAATCTCACCAATAAGGTCACCTAAAAGAGCCTTGCATAATGATAACATTGGCTGACCTATCAACATCTCATAAGGCCTCATTCTAGAAGATGTGTTAATTTCTCCAGAGAGAGAGAGTATAGGTTTTTGCCAAGGATGATGCCCCTGATTATTTACTCAGTTCTAAGTCAACATAAGGCACATATATACACAAGCAATATTACATGGATATAGCAGATGGTATAAATTTTCATATATATAGATATGAATTGGAAGAGTGAATTGGGTTGAATATTATAAACATAGTATTCATATGTAAATTTTTAAAAAATATTATTATTCATTTATGTTATGGATGGTTTGCCTACATGTATGTCTGTGCACCCTTTGTATGTATGGTGGAGACCAAAGGAGGGCTTCAGATAGCCTGGAACTGAAGTTACACACATTGTGAGCAGACACACGGGTGCTGTAAACTGAACCCAACTCCTCTAGAATCTCAGCCACTACCCTTAATCTCTGCACCATCTCTCCTGCCCCTTGAAGTTCCTAAATTTAAAAGAAATTTAAAATTTTAAAATTGTATTTTATTATTAGCATTTTACATTCCGGATTTTATCGCATTCCTGGTCAACTCTCTCACTGTTCCTCCCTCTTCTCGATGAGGATGTCCCCACTCCCTACCCTCCCTCCACCTCACCAGAACTCCCCACTCCCTGGGGCCTCCAGTCTCTTGAGGGTTAGGTACATCTTCTCTGACTGAGTCCAGACCCAGCAGCCCTCTGCTGTATATGTGTTGGGGTCCTCATATCAGCTGGTGTATGCTGCCTGGTTGGTGGTCCAGTGTCTGAGGGATCTCAGTGGTCCTGGTTAATTGAGACTGCTGGTCCTCTTACAGGGTCGCCCTCCTTTTCGGCTTCTTCCATTTTTTCCCTAATTCAACCATAGGGGTTAGCAGCTTCTGTCCCTTAGTTGGGTGTAAATATCTGACTCTTTCAGCTGCTTGTTGAGTTCGTTGGAGGGCAGTCATGATAGCTCCTTTTTTGTGAGCGCTCCATAGCCTCAGTAATAGTGTCAGGCCTTGGAACTTCCCCTTGATTTGGATTCCACTCTGGGAAACGAAGGTCCAGTTTATTGTTCCATAAAAGACAAATTTAAAGGAAAGGAAATATATTATTATAAAAGTTAGCAATAAACACATGTAAGACTATATTTACCATATTAGTTGCTTATATATAGGCTATATAGGAGAGTAATAATACAAATTAGTTTGGTCACAGAAAACACTTTTAGAAAATAAAAATGTAGCTCAACATGTACTTATAAGCCAAATGACATTTTAAAGAGTTATTTATTTTAATTTTATGTTTTGAGTGGTTTTCTGCGAGAATGTGTCTCTATCACATCCGTGGGTACTGATGAAATGCTGCGGTGGTGATAAACGCTTCAGTGGTGCAGAGGTAGGAAGATGGCGCCATGTCTCCTGGAAATGAAGTTTCAAATGATTATGAGCTGCCATGGAGGTGCTGGGCCAAGCCGTGCATGTTAACGTGGGAAAAAGGGAAGATTCCTGACTTATTAAGCTTTCTAACATTAAGATTGGACTGCTTCACTGGTTTTGAGTAACTAAAAATAACCAAGAGGACAAAAACACATATGGAGATACGAAACTTAAAAACCAGGATCAGTAAATATTTTTTCCTTATATTTTCCAAATCACAGAATAACATAATTAAGTTACTTTCATGAAGACTGTATAGAGATACAAATTATTGATCCATTTGTAAAAACTGTACCAAAATAACTCGATAATAACAAGTTATAAAACAGCATAAATGTCTCCCTTGTATAGCCAAGCATTTTGCACAATCAACAGAGACTCTTGAGGACCAGGTGTCTATCCCGCAGATGACACACTGATGTCATTTATCACCACCGAAGCGTCTCGTCAGCACCCAGCAAATGTGCCAGGTCACATATTTTCATGGTAATCATCGTCATTGTTTAAATTTTTATTATATTATGACAAATTCAAGCATTTTATTTAGCTTGGAAATAATTTTGCCTTACTTGGTGTATATTAAAGTTCACTAGCTATCCTTAATTGTATCATGAAATTGTTTTCTAACATGAAAAGGACATTTTAAAAATCGATGAGCATCTCTGGAATATATTGTACATTGTCTCTGGTTTTAAGGAGATGACTTTAAACAGGCTGTGTATATGACATGCTGGCATTTTGCTTGGTTTGATCTTATATAGGTTTTATTCAGGTGACCATAGTTGATGTGAGTTGAAGAACATTTTAAACCACTGCTCATGGCCCATTATATTTTACAATCTTTTTAAAATTAAATTATATTATCTATTGACATTCCAATTGTTGCTGCCCTTCCCAGTCTCCCCTCCCAGATTTCTTCACCCCCTTCCCTCTCCTCTTCGCATGCATCTTCCCCTCCCATGCTGTCCCAAGTCTTGCTGTGGGGTTGATAAGAGGTCCCTTTCCTTCACTAGGTAGCTAATAGCAGTCAATAACTGCTGAAGGAAGGAGAATCATTTTTCTTTGGAAGCAGAGCTAGTAGTAGGCTGTACATGACGCTGCAAATGGCTCCTTACCTTGCTTATATGGACATCAGTAACTGGAATGGGGTAGATATTAAAAGGGAGAATGGAGTATGAAGTTGAAAGGGGAGTTTTTGCAGGGAGATCCATAGAGGGAAAAGGAGGGTGTATGGAGGTGATGGATCTGATCTTATTTCATTGTACAGATTTGAAATTCTCCTATAACCATTTAAAATAAAATGAATACATTCTCTATGATATACTTCATTTTAGTACAAATTAAAAGATGTTAATTAAAGAAAGTCACTATTTGACATGTATGAGAATTTAGAACTTGTCAACTGCTCTGTTTGTGTCATATGTCCTGTATTTCACAGAAGAAATAAAAATGATGCTGTCCCTGAGTGATACAAAGGCTAATATGATGCTGCATTTTCTCATACAAAAAATTTGCTACCAAGAAGTTTTATAATCTGATACATGAACCACATTAATTGAAATGTTATAATAAATCAGAACAGTCACTGTAGCTCTTCCCAACTTGTTCTAGCTCATTGAGTGGTCAATGGGGCAAAAGTAGCTCTTAATTAAATGTATATGTGGTAGCTTCTTAACTAGCAACAAATGAGGGTATTCAATGCTTTCTCTTCATTTCCTAGCAATATGCAACTATTTTCTCTAAGTGTTATTTATCTTGAGAAAGTAATTATAATAATTAAAGTGTGTATTACAGTGCATTTGAAAAAGAAATGTTAAAAGAGTCCTTAGCGATCCAAAAAGTACAAATCCTATAAGTACCTGTCCTCACCAATGGCTCGTTATGTTACTATATTTTCAACCTGATTTCACCTTACAGAAAGTCTTATTAGGTGATTTTTGCCTATGTAGATTTATACTTAAATGGATAAGAATGCACCCAAGTTTTAAATACTGACATATTTAACAGCATACATCTTTAATATTTTAGAGAGTTAGTAACTTGTAAGAGGAAGAATGGTATCTCTTGACAAGGAAAATGAAGCGATCATTTTACTTAGAAACTAAACTTGTTTCTCCATTTAGTTCTCTGTGTATATTTAAATTACTGCCAGGCTAATGACTTTAGATTCAGCTGTGTTTTGAATTTCTCTGTATATGTAAGTAGCAGAGAAATTTTACATACATTATATTTATGATACATTTTACTTATGAAAAAAGAAAATAATATAAAGTTCATTAGATAAATAAATATTATTTTATATTTTTCTCTGCTTGGGACTTAGAATATAGAGCCACCCTCAAAAAGAGTGGGCGCTAGTTGCTATTTTTTGGATGAATGGACAAAGAAGGGATATCCAATTATTATGTCTCTTTTGTTACATTTTTTTGTCAAAGATTGTAAACAGAACTCAAAACTCTACAACACTTTCTCATATCATTGGTGCTCCCATTAGCTAAATCAATTTCATAAAAATACAAAAGATATGTAACATATTGCTTGGAAGTTTACATCATAGTATGATCTAAGAACGACACAATGACAGATGAGAGATGTACCTATAATACATAATGAATGTTTCATAAAATACATTCAACCATAAATCACCACTAAAATATAATATATACTATAATTTACATGTTGCTGTTCTTTCAACAACTCCTAGTAAATTTGCTACACAGCAACATAAAATCGGTGCTGAAAAATGAGGCCCAGTATCAGGCACTTATGCCATGGAGGATGGGGATGGATGTCTGCCTATATCAATGGAGTAGGCTGATGCATTGTATTTTGTGGGAACTTTTGTCGTGGTTTCAAGAGTGTACATATAACGAATCATCGTACTTTTCTTTTACTTATCATTCTGCTGTGAAGGTTAAATATACCCCTAATAAAGTTTCACATGATATTTGTGCCACGTTATTAAGTGTACTAATTAACTACATTATCATTACAACTGTGTTTATTAAAGGATGTATAAAAGCATAATTAATTACTCAGGGACTATACTGATGGAGTTGGTGAAGAAATGAATGCTACATACTCTTCCCTAAAATTATTTACTGTTTTTGCTAATATTATTGTTTTTTTCAAAAGAATAAACTGCTTTCTTGACATTTTCTTCAAATGACATTCAGTAAAGGACTACTAATATTACAGTAACAATGAATAGGACATCAATAGACATTCAATACAGTAGCAAATATTCAGTTCTATTAATAGTATTGTATCTATAGAACTTATTCATCAGCAGAAAATGTATGAAATATATTTTGTGTACAAATTTATACAAAATACTATGAGGAATTTGCTGCAGAACTTAGATTGAGGCAAAGCATATTTTGTGGCATGGACTTTAGAAAGTGAGCATTTCTGTGACATCTAGCACTTTCAGTCTAATTTCAGTGGGCATGTGTATTGTTTGATGTAGTAGTGGGAAAACACTAATAAACAGCCAATTTGCTTAAGGAATGAGTCTTGAATCCAGGGACACTTCCTGTTAGCTAAACAGATGGGCTATGTTACAGAAGGGCCCTAATTTTACTTTTCCACATTTGCTGAGCACTTAAAAGAGTACAAGCATCCTCAAAGAAGCTCCAGGATTGATACTCGATAGAACAATAGAAATGGTGCTCATTAGACAGGAATGGAGCTCTACGAATCTTCCAGAACTCTCAGGCCAATCTATTGACTGTGGAAACCCTCAAATGGCAAATGTTGGTCTTTCTGTAATGGGCAGAGCAGTGAGTAAGTAACTTTGAAAGAAGAATTTTAAAGTAGTCTAGTATAATTTCCATTTATTTTATTTTTAATTATTTTCATAGGCAGGTACACTATTTGAATCATTTTTATCCCAGTATTTATCCACTCCAATGTTTTCCATACCCCCTCACATCCTGTCAAAGTGAGTCTTTATTTCTTATAAAGACTCCATACCAGGATCTGCTATTGCTTCATTTCCTTCCTCCCTCACTCCCTCCCTCCCTGCCTCCCTCCCTCCCTCTCTTCCTTAGATCTTTCCATTTTCTTTTGACTTTGAACATTTTTGACTGTGATAAGATGAATTAAAAAGTAAGTTTAATTTGTACCTCCTTGGTGGTAAAACATAACGAACATTTAAAATCAGTTCATAGCCATTTGTCATCTTTTAAAAGCTCTGTTATTTTCAATAACCCCTCAATCAGTTGTTAATTTTTCTCACTCTTAATTGTTTTACTTTTTTATTTTCAGTTCCTTGTATATGATGACCCTTTGTCAGAATTGTGGGTTATAGCTAGAAGTTATCTTATTTAATACATACATATATATATATATATGTATATATATATATATGTGTGTGTGTGTGTATCTTATTGGTTGTTATAGTTATATTTATTTACATTAGTTTTACTTTTGATATATCACATACTTTTAGAAATTCATTAATTTCTTTTCTATTTTCCAGCTTAGTGGAGTATACAATTTTGTTTTAAAATGTTTTCTTTACTTAAACTCCAAATGTTGCCCCACTTCCTGACACTATTACTTATGCCGTGTGTTGTACTTGCAGGCTGGAATCTAGCATGGCTGTCCTCTGAGAGGCTGGACCAGCAGCTAACTCAGACAGATGCCAGTACTTACAGCCACCCATTAGAGTATAGAATTTTTAAATTTTTAAGGTGCTACAGTTTTCTGCCTTTCTTTAGTATCTCTCTTAATCCTTCTATTTCATCTTGAATTTTATTAACTCGGGTTTTTATTTCTTTTGATTAATTGAGATAAAGTTGTCTCATTTTGATCTTAGCCATTCTGACTTGGGTGAGGTGATATCATCAGGGATTTTCACTTCCCTGATAACTGAGGATGTTGGACATTTCTTTAGGTGCTTCTCAGCCATTCGGTATTCCTCGGTTGGGAATTCATTGTTTACCTCTGTACCCCATTTTTAATAGGGTTATTTGGTTCTCTGGAGTCTAACTTCTGGAGTTCTTTGTATATATTAGATATTAACCCCCTATGAATGCAGGTTTCTTTTTTTTACATTTTATTTTTTTTTTATTAACTTGAGTATTTCTTATATACATTTCGAGTGTTATTCCCTTTCCCGGTATCCGGGCAAACATCCCCCTCCAACCTCCCCTTCCTTATGAGTGCTCCCCTCCCAACCCTCCCCCCATTGCCGCCCTCCCCCCACCAGTCTAGTTCACTGGGGGTTCAGTCTTAGCAGGACCCAGGGCTTCCCCATCCACTGGTGCTCTTAATAGGATATTCATTGCTACCTATGAGGTCAGAGTCCAGGGTCAGTCCATGTATAGTCTTTAGGTAGTGGCTTAGTCCCTGGAAGCTCTGGTTGCTTGGCATTGTTGTACCTATGGGTCTCGAGTCCCTTCAAGCTCTTCCAGTTCTTTCTCTGATTCCTTCAATGGGGGACCTATTCTCAGTTCAGTGGTTTGCTGCTGGCATTCGCCTCTGTATTTGCTGTATTCTAGCTGTGTCTCTCAGGAGCGATCTACATCCGGCTCCTGTCGGTCTGCACTTCTTTGCTTCATCCATCTTGTCTAATTGGGTGGCTGTATATGTATGGGCCACATGTGGGGCAGGCTCTGAATGGGTGTTCCTTCAGTCTCTGTTTTAATCTTTGCCTCTCTCTTCCCTGCCAAGGGTATTCTTGTTCCCCTTTTAAAGAAGGAGTGAAGCATTCACATTTTGATCATCCGTCTTGAGTTTCATTTGTTCTAGGCATCTAGGGTAATTAAAGCATTTGGGCTAATAGCCACTTATCAATGAGTGCATACCATGTATGTCTTTCTGTGATTGGGTTAGCTCACTCAGGATGATATTTTCCAGTTCCAACCATTTGCCTACGAATTTCATAAAGTCGTTGTTTTTGATAGCTGAGTAATATTCCATTGTGTAGATGTACCACATTTTCTGTATCCATTCCTCTGTTGAAGGGCATCTGGGTTCTTTCCAGCTTCTGGCTATTATAAATAAGGCTGCAATGAACATAGTGGAGTACGTGTCTTTTTTATATGTTGGGGCATCTTTTGGGTATATGCCCAAAAGAGGTATAGCTGGATCCTCAGGCAGTTCAATGTCCAATTTTCTGAGGAACCTCCAGACTGAATTCCAGAATGGTTGTACCAGTATGATATCCCACCAACAATGGAGGAGTGTTCCTCTTTCTCCACATCCTCGCCAGCATCTGCTGTCACCTGAGTTTTTGATCTTAGCCATTCTCACTGGTGTGAGGTGAAATCTCAGGGTTGTTTTGATTTGCATTTCCCTTATGACTAAAGATGTTGAACATTTCTTTAGGTGTTTCTCAGCCATTCGGCATTCCTCAGCTGTGAATTCTTTGTTTAGCTCTGAACCCAATTTTTAATAGGGTTATTTGTTTCCCTGCGGTCTAACTTCTTGAGTTCTTTGTATATTTTGGACATAAGGCCTCTATCTGTTGTAGGATTGGTAAAGATCTTTTCCCAATCTGTTGGTTGCCGTTTTGTCCTAACCACAGTGTCCTTTACCTTACAGAAGCATTGCAGTTTTATGAGATCCCATTTGTCGATTCTTGATCTTAGAGCGTAAGCCATTGGTGGTTTGTTTAGGAAATTTTTTCCAGTGCCCATGTGTTCCAGATGCTTCCCTAGTTTTTCTTCTATTAGTTTGAGTGTGTCTGGTTTGATGTGGAGGTCCTTGATCCACTTGGACTTAAGCTTTGTACAGGGTGATAAGCATGGATCGATCTGCATTCTTCTACATGTTGCCCTCCAGTTGAACCAGCACCATTTGCTGAAAATGCTATCTTTTTTCCATTGGATGGTTTTGGCTCCTTTGTCAAAAATCAGGTGCCCATAGGTGTGTGGGTTCATTTCTGGGTCTTCAATTCTATTCCATTGTTCTATCTGTCTGTCTCTGTACCAATACCATGCAGTTTTTATCACTATTGCTCTGTAATACTGCTTGAGTTCAGGGATAGTGATTCCCCCTGAAGTCCTTTTATTGTTGAGGATAGCTTTAGCTATCCTGGGTTTTTTGTTATTCCAGATGAATTTGCAAATTGTTCTGTCTAACTCTTTGAAGAATTGGATTGGTATTTTGATGGAGATTGCATTGAATCTGTAGATTGCTTTTGGTAAAATGGCCATTTTTACTATATTAATCCTGCCAATCCATGAGCATGGGAGATCTGTCCATCTTCTGAGGTCTTCTTCAATTTCCTTCTTCAGTGTCCTGAAGTTCTTATTGTACAGATCTTTTACTTGCTTTGTTAAAGTCACACCGAGGTACTTTATATTATTTGGGTCTATTATGAAGGGTGTCGTTTCCCTAATTTCATTCTCGGCTTGTTTCTCTTTTGTATAGAGGAAGGCAACTGATTTATTTGAGTTAATTTTATACCCAGCCACTTTGCTGAAGTTGTTTATCAGCTTTAGTAGTTCTCTGGTGGAACTTTTGGTATCACTTAAATATACTATCATATCATCTGCAAATACTGATAGTTTGACTTCTTCTTTTCCGATCTGTATCCCCTTGACCTCCTTTTGTTGTCTGATTGCTCTGGCTAGAACTTCAAGAACTATATTGAATAAGTAGGGAGAGAGTGGGCAGCCTTGTCTAGTCCCTGATTTTAGTGGGATTGCTTCAAGTTTCTCTCCATTTAGTTTAATGTTAGCAAATGGTTTGCTGTATATGGCTTTTACTATGTTCAGGTATCGGCCTTGAATTCCTATTCTTTCCAGGACTTTTATCATGAAGGGGTGTTGAATTTTATCAAATGCTTTCTCAGCGTCTAATGAAATGATCATGTGGTTTTGTTCTTTCAGTTTGTTTATATAATGGATCACGTTGATGGTTTTCCGTATATTAAACCATCCCTGCATGCCTGGGATGAAGCATACTTGGTCATGGTGGATGATTGTTTTGATGTGCTCTTGGATTCGGTTTGCCAGAATTTTGTTGAGTATTTTTGCGTCGATATTCATAAGGGAAATTGTCCTGGAGTTCTCTTTCTTTGTTGTGTCTTTGTGTGGTTTAGGTATAAGAGTAATTGTGGCTTCGTAGAAGGTATTCGGTAGTGATCCATCTGTTTCAATTTTGTGGAATAGTTTGCATAATATTGGTATGAGGTCTTCTATGAAGGTTTGATAGAATTCTGCACTAAACCCGTCTGGACCTGGGCTCTTTTTGGTTGGGAGACCTTTAATGACTGCTTCTATTTCCTTAGGAGTTATGGGGTTGTTTAAATAGTTTATCTGTTCCTGATTTAACTTCGGTACCTGGTATCTGTCTAGGAAATTGTCCATTTCCTGAAGATTTTCAAGTTTTGTTAAATATAGGTTTTTATAGTAAGATCTGATGATTTTTTGAATTTCCTCTGAATCTGTAGTTATGTCTCCCTTTTCATTTCTGATTTTGTTAATTTGGACGCATTCTCTGTGTCCTCTCGTTAGTCTGGCTAAGGGTTTATCTATCTTGTTGATTTTCACAAAGAACCAACTTTTGGTTCTGTTGATTCTTTCTATGGTCCTTTTTGTTTCTACTTGGTTGATTTCTGCTCTGAGTTTGATTATTTCCTGCCTTCTACTCCTCCTGGGTGTATTTGCTTCTTTTTGTTCTAGAGCTCTTAGGTGTGCTGTCAAGCTGCTGACATATGCTCTTTCCTGTTACTTTCTGCAGGCACTCAGCGCTATGAGTTTTCCTCTTAGCACAGCTTTCATTGTGTCCCATAAGTTTGGGTATGTTGTACCTTCATTTTCATTAAATTCTAAAAAGTTTTTAATTTCTTTCTTTATTTCTTCCTTGACCAGGTTATCATTGAGTAGAGCATTGTTCAATTTCCAAGTATATGTGGGCATTCTTCCTTGATTGTTATTGAAGACCAGTTTTAGGCCGTGGTGATCCGATAGCACGCATGGGATTATTTCTATCTTTCTGTACCTGTTGAGGCCCGTTTTTTGACCAATTATATGGTCAATTTTGGAGAAAGTACCATGAGGAGCTGAGAAGAAGGTATATCCTTTTGCTTTAGGATAGAATGTTCTATAAATATCCGTTAAGTCCATTTGGCTCATGACTTCTCTTAGTCTGTCTACATCTCTGTTTAATTTCTGTTTCCATGATCTGTCCATTGATGAGAGTGGGGTGTTGAAATCTCCCACTATAATTGTGTGAGGTGCAATGTGTGTTTTGAGCTTTAATAAGGTTTCTTTGACGTATGTAGGTGCCCTTGTATTTGGGGCATAGTTATTTAGGATTGAGAGTTCATCTTGATGGATTTTTCCTTTGATGAATATGAAGTGTCCTTCCTTATCTTTTTTGATGACTTTTAGTTGTAAATTGATTTTATTTGATATTAGAATGGCTACTCCATCTTGCTTCTTCTGACCATTTGCTTGGAAAATTGTTTTCCAGCCTTTCAGTCTGAGGTAATGTCTGTCTTTGTCTCTGAGGTGTGTTTCCTGTAGGCAGCAGAATGCAGGGTCCTCGTTGCGTATCCAGTTTGTTAATCTATGTCTTTTTATTGGGGAGTTGAAGCCATTGATGTTGAGGGATATTAAGGAATAGTGATTATTGCTTCCCGTTATATTCATATTTGGATGTGAGGTTATGTTTGTGTGCTTTCATTCTCTTTGTTTTGTTGCCAAGACGATTAGTTTCTTGCTTCTTCTAGGGTATAGCTTGCCTCCTTATGTTGGCTTTACCATTTATTATCCTTTGTAGTGCTGGATTTGTAGAAAGATATTGTGTAAATTTGGTTTTGTCAAGGAATAGCTTGGTTTCTCCATCTATGTTAATTGAGAGTTTTGCAGGATACAGTAACCTGGGCTGGCATTTGTGTTCTCTTAGGGTCTGTATGACATCAGTCCAGGATCTTCTGGCCTTCATAGTTTCTGGCGAGAAGTCTGGTGTGATTCTGATAGGTCTGCCTTTATATGTTACTTGACCTTTTCCCTTACTGCTTTTAATATTCTTTCTTTATTTTGTGCGATTGGTGTTTTGACAATTATGTGATGGGAGGTGTTTCTTTTCTGGTCCAACCTATTTGGAGTTTTGTAGGCTTCTTGTATGCCTATGGGTATCTCTTTTTTTAGGTTAGGGAAGTTTTCTTCTATGATTTTGTTGAAGATATTTACTGGTCCTTTGAGCTGGGAGTCTTCACTCTCTTCTATACCTATTATCCTTAGGTTTGATCTTCTCATTGAGTCCTGTATTTCCTGTATGTTTTGGACCAGTAGCTTTTTCAGCTTTACATTATCTTTGACAGTTGAGTCAATGATTTCTATGGAATCTTCTGCTCCTGAGATTCTCTCTTCCATCTCTTGTATTCTGTTGGTGAAGCTTGTATCTACAGCTCCTTGTCTCTTCTTTTGGTTTTCTATATCCAGGGTTGTTTCCATGTGTTCTTTCTTGATTGCTTCTATTTCCATTTTTAATTCCTTCAACTGTTTGATTGTGTTTTCCTGGAATTCTTTCAGGGATTTTTGTGTCTCCTCTCTATGGGCTTCTACTTGTTTATTTATGATTTCCTGATATTCTTTCAGGGATTTTGTGTCTCCTCTCTATGGGCTTCTACTTGTTTATTTATGTTTTCCTGGAATTCTTTCAGGCATTTTTGCGATTCCTCTCTGTAGGCTTCTACTTGTTTATTAATGTTTTCCTGTGTTTCTCTAAGGGAGTTCTTCACGTCTTTCTTGAAGTCCTCCAGCATCATGATCAAATATGATTTTGAAACTAGATCTTGCTTTTCTGGTGTGTTTGGACATTCCATGTTTGTTTTGGTGGGAGAATTGGGCTCCGATGATGCCATGTAGTCCTGGTTTCTGTTGCTTGGGTTCCTGCGCTTGCCTCTCGCCATCAGATTATCTCTAGTGTTACTTTGTTCTGCTATTTCTGACAGTGGCTAGACTGTCCCTATAAGCCTGTGTGTCAGGAGTGCTGTAGACCTGTTTTACTGTTTTCTTTCAGCCAGTTATGGGGACAGAGTGTTCTGCTTCCGTGCGTGTAGTTTTTCTTCTGTACAGGTCTTCAGCTGTTCCTGTGGGCCTGTGTCTTGAGTTCACCAGGCAGGTCACTTGCAGCATACAAGTTGGTCTTACCTGTGGTCCCGAGGCTCAAGTTCACTCGCGGGGTGCTGCCCACGGGCTCTTTGTGGCGGCAGCAACCAGGAAGACCTGTGCCGCCCCTTCTGGGAGCTTCAGTGCACCAGGGTTCCAGATGGCCTTTGGTGTTTTCCTCTGGCGTCCGAGATGTGTGTGCAGAGAGCAGTCTCTTCTGGTTTCCCAGGCTTGTCTGCCTCTCTGAAGGTTTAGCTCTCCCTCCCACGGGATTTGGGTGCAGAGAACTGTTTATCTGGTCTGTTTCCTTCAGGTTCCTGCGGTGTCTCAGGCAGGGGTCCTGCCGCTCCTGGGCCCTCCCCCACGGGAGCCCAGAGGCCTTATACAGTTTCCTCTTGGGCCAGGGATGTGGGCAGGGGTGGGCAGTGTTGGTGGTCTCTTCCGCTCTGCAGACTCAGGAGTGCCCACCTGACCAGGCGGTGATGTCTCGAAATGCAGGTTTCTTAGTTGAGGTTGGAGTGGGTAGGTGGGAGTGGGAGCATCCTCATAGAGGCAGGGAGAGGGGGAGGAGGGATGAGAGGGGGAGGGAAAGGGATAACATTTGAAATGTAAATTAATAAAAATCTAAGAAATATAAAATAAAATATATAGGTGTCTCAATTTTTAAAAATCTTTCAAGGAACTAACACATAATTTCAGTTTGGGGGTTTTTATTTTGTTTTGTTTTGTTATTTTGCTTGTTTATCTGTTTCTATTTCATTAATATCAGGCCTGAGTTTTATTGTGTCTTTTCATGTGTTTTCTTTGGGTGTTTGTGCTTTTTAACCTAAGGCTTCAGATGCTACATTTTATTGTTAACCTAAAAATTTCTTCACTGTTTTTACTAAGGCACTGTACTGGCTGGTTTTATGTGTCAACTTGATACAAGCTGGAGTTATCACAGACCAAGGAGCTTCAGTTGAGGAAATGCCTCCATGAGACCCAGCTGTACGGCATTTTCTCAACTAGTGGTCAAGGTGGGAGGACCCAGCCCATTGTGGGTGCTGCCATCCCTGGGCTGGTGGTCTTGGGTTCTATAAGAGAGCAAGCTGAGCAAGCAAGGTGTAGCAAGCCAGTAAGAAACATCCCTCCATAGCCTCTGCATTAGCTCTTGCTTTCTGACCTGCTTGAGTTACAGTCCTGACTTCCTTTGGTGATGAACAGCAATGTGGAAGTGTAAGCTGAGTAAACCCTTTCCTCCCCAACTTGCTTCTTGGTCATGATGTTTGTGTGGGAATAGGAACCCTGACTAAGACAGGCACTTAATGTTATAGACTATTGCTGAACCTGATGTTTTGTGTCACATAAATTTGTTATGCTGAGTTTCAATTTTCATTCATCGCTACTACCATTTAATAATAGCATATTAACATTATATTACATAATTTACATAGTATAAATAATTTTATATATTATAATATTATAAATAATGCTACTATTTATAGTAATATATATATATATATATATAATTTTCTTCTTGAATTCTTGGTTGTCCTCCTTAACATCCAATTATGTCTTTTGTTAGGCTCCATTTGTCTAGGTAATTTTTTTGTTGTTGCTGTTGCTGTTGTTGTTGTTATTGATGTTACTGTTAGTTTCCAACTTTACCTTCATGAACAGATAATACGAATGATATTATTTCCGTTTTCCTAAGTTTATTGAGTCTTACCTTTTATTATGATATGTGGTAGATTTTCGAAAAATGCTTTAGGTTTTGAAGAAAAAAGTATTTTCTTTCACATTTTGATGGAGAGTTCTATAAAGTGTTATTCCATACATTTGATTATTGATGTCATTTAGTTCCATAGTTTCTCTATTTAGTTTTTGTCTCAATATTTCTATTTGTGGGAGTGGAACATTGAATCTATTGGATTCTGTGGTGGTCCACTTGTAATTTTAGATGTAGCAATATTTCTTTTTATTGAAATCTGATACATCTGTGCTTTGTCAGAAATGATTGGAATTATAACAGCCTCTTGGGGGTAATGGTATAATTTTCCTCTGTGCTTTCTTCTATCCAGCCTCTTATATATTCCCCACTAAACGTGTTCTCTTTCAAATTCATGACCTCTTTTTCTTTAATTGTTTTTATACACACACACACACACATGCACACACACACACACACACACACACACACACACACACACACACACACACACACTCCTAAATACATAAATACAAACTCTTCAGTCTACCCGGTACATATAGCATTACTTGTTTTATGTTTTCAGGGAGACCATTTGGTATTGGAAGAGCAATTACTGTGCTCATCCCTAGTGAAGACTATTTCCCCAGCTCTCAGCATTTCTTAGTTTCCTGTAGTTCTTTGTCTTAGGTTGAGGCCTCCTGAGTTTTCCTACCTGCACAACAGCATGTCTATTGGTGTCTTCCTTGATCAGATCCTGTTTATGCCATCATATTGTTGAAACCTTATGGCTTTAGCTTCTGATATTCTAGGAGACACAGTCTCAAGCAACCTCCCTGTTGTTCCTCTTCTTAAAATCTTTCTGCTTCCTAGTCCTCAATTAACCCAGAGTCTTAGATGCAGGAATTGTTTTGCAGATGATTCATGTGGGAATGTATTCCAGAATGCTCCTTTTTGTTTTTTATTTCTTTAGTTGTAGTTTTCTTTTCTGTAATTATCTCTCATGTTGAATGTTTCCTTGATGTGGGGTGAGTACTACACTTGTGAGGAGAAAATGTCCAAAGAGCTAGAGGGAAGTCTCTGTCTAGCATACAGATGGCACATTACAATGAATTAACTCTATTCACTTATTCATTTTGTTACACATATATATATATATATGTGTGTGTGTGTGTGTATATATATATATATATATATATATATATATATATATATATGAGTGTTTTCATTATATCCATATGTTCCCCAAAGTGTCTTTGCTCTTTGAATTTATAATTGAACACTGCAGTGTTTGCAACAGTAATTTGGTAGTGTTGGCCACCCTGAAAACTCTGTCATTACTCAGAAGGAGCATTTCATCTCAGTTGCAGTATTCAGCATGCAGGTCTGTTTGCCTCTGCTGCTTCTCTGCTCTTCTCATCTATGCCTCTGTGAATCCAACCATGCGATGATGCATTGCAAGAGTATTTCTTTTGCCTTCACTTAAAATGAAAAACACCAGCTGTTCAGAAGTCTTGCTTTACATCTGCCCTCTCAGACTGCTCTGCTTTCTAAATTCACAATCCTATCAACATTCTTAACATTCTTTCCAATATAATTGGGTCATGAAGTTAGAATTAATTTGACTGCTACCACTACTTAATCTCCTATCAGATTTCTTTTTTTCAATTTTTTCTCTGTTAATGACTCTCAGGTTCATTTTCTTCTGTCTATTTGACCTGCCATGGCAAGATTCTCCAATCTCTCCTTTTTTATATTTGCATTTATCATACCAGTAATATCTACACTGTTCCTAGACTAATACTTTTTAAACATTGCTTTCCGCACCTTATTCCCTTGATTAAAACCTTTTGCTACAACTGAATAGGCTAGCATATTAAATTCAAATGTCTGGATTCTTTATGTAAGATTTCTCATTATCTGTCATCTGACACTCTTAATACTCATATGTGCAGATATATGAGTAACTATCATGACTCTGTGATATATTATCTAACATAAGAATGTTAAACCAGGCATACTGTCACAGAATTGTAAATTTTGCACTGGGGGTGCTAGAGCTGGAGGTTGATAGTTTTGAGTCTAACTATGACAAGTTCCCAGACTAACATATTTTTATAAAACACTGCTTCAAAATGTAAAATCAAAAGAGGTATGCTATTCTGCCATACCTCTTTTAAGCTATGTATGTTTGTTTTCATTAATAATTGTATTTGTCAGATTGCTCAATGAATACAGTGAGTAACTAATCCTCAATCCTCTCTTTTATTTTGATATTTGTAATATAAATGTCTAATTTCTTCCTTTTGCTTTCCTTTCTCCAGTTCTTCTACTTCTCTCAAGTTCATAGACCTCTTTTATTTACAACCTAAATACTTAAATAAACCCACCTGTCTATGAATAATGGTGTGTGTGTGTGTGTGTGTGTGTGTGTGTGTGTGTGTGTGTGTGTGTGTGTGTATGTATGCTCAGGATTATTCTCTTGAACTTGGACAAGCAATTGGCTAATTTTTTCCTGGGGAAGACCATTTCTCTCATTGTCAGCATTTCCAGTTTCCTGAAGGTCTTTCCCTAAGATTTCCCTAAGATTAAGCCCTCTGGGCCTTCCACTTCCCATGTTATCCTGTTCATTCCTGTCATCCTTGTTCAGGTTTATTTAGAAAGCCATTCTAATGAGAATCCATAGGTGTTACCTCTCTGACATTCTAGGATATCCAAATTCCCTGTTTTTGTAAACCTTACATTCTCTCTGCAACTCTTCAGCAATGATTCATGAGCCTGACAGGGCAGGGATAGTGTAGCAAGTGAATATACAAGTTGAAAATGGGATACACAATACTTCTTGTTCTCTGCATTTTGTTAGGCTGTGGTTTTCTGTAATGGTCTCTGTTGCTGAGAGAAGTTCATGTGCTGGAATATAAGTCACAAGTGGTTGTAAACTGCCTCTGACATTGGTGATATGATTCCAGCTTGGGTCCTCTAGAAGAAGAATAAATGTTCTTTCCCACAAAACTATCCCTTTCACCCCATATTTTATTTTATGAAAAACAAATGAGACTGAAAACCATTGACTGATTTCTTTTAGACCATTGTCTGCTGATGCAGGGTGGGGGTTCTAAAATCACTCAACTATGCACATTTCAGGAAGACCACAAAGTGCTGTACTAAGTCGTTGTTTTCTACTGCTCCATCCTATCAATCTCATGGTTAGATTTGAATCAGGAAGGCAGATGTGGTAGGGCAGTATCTGACAAGCATTAACAAGGACCTCAGGATTCCATCCTGTAATACCAGAAAAGAAAGAGAGGGAGAAAGAAAGAAAGAAAGAAAGAAAGAAAGAAAGAAAGAAAGAAAGAAAGAAAGAAAGGAAGGAAGAAAGAAAAAAGAAAGAAAGAAAGAAAGAAAGAAAGAAAGAAAGAAAGAAAGAGAGAAAGGAAGGAAGGAAAAGAAAAAAGAAAAGAAAAAAATATGCAGTCATATAAACTTTGCTTGAGCCCACTTGGAAATAAACATTTGGAATCATTGAACCCTCTGGCTTGTCTACATATATCTGAAAATAAGCAGGGTGGTAAATCTTCCAGAGTAGGAATTTGCTAATGAGAAGGATTTGTTCTGTACACCTTTTATGTGAGCTTCCAAACTAATTTCTGGAACAGAAATTTTAAAATTGCATTAGCAATAATTGAGTTTTGGCAACTTAATTTAAAGATTATGTAAGCATGGAAGTCACAGAGCAGGCTTCACAATTAGGTCCCTTGTCTGGGGAAGCCGACATAATACTCTCTGAAAGGGAAGGGCTCCCCATTCCAGGCCTATAATGTATATAAAATCAGGAAATGTCTTCTTAATCAGATATTGTTTTTAAAGCAAAGAAAGTCTATTTTCTTTTTTTTTTACATTTTTTTTATTAACTTGAGTATTTCTTATATACATTTCAAGTGTTATTCCCTTTCCCGGTTTCCAGGCAAACATCCCCCTCCCCCCTCCCCTTCCTTATGGGTGTTCCCCTCCCAACCCTCCCCCCATTGCCGCCCTCCCCCCATAGTCTAGTTCACTGGGGGTTCAGTCTTAGCAGTACCCAGGGCTTCCCCTTCCACTGGTGCTCTTACTAGGATATTCATTGCTACCTATGGGGTCAGAGTCCAGGGTCAGTCCATGTATAGTCTTTAGGTAGTGGCTTAGTCCCTGGAAGCTCTGGTTGCTTGGCATTGTTGTACTTTTGGGGTCTCGAGCACTGTCAAGCTCTTCCAGTTCTTTCTCTGATTCCTTCAACGGGGGACCTATTCTCAGTTCAGTGGTTTGCTGCTGGCATTCGCCTCTGTATTTGCTGTATTCTTGCTGTGTCTCTCAGGAGCGATCTACATCCGGCTCCTGTCGGTCTGCACTTCTTTACTTCATCCATCTTGTCTAATTGGGTGGCTGTTTATGTATGGGCCACATGTGGGGCATGCTCTGAATGGGTGTTCCTTCAGTCTCTGTTTTAATCTTTGCCTCGCCCTTCCCTGCCAAGGGTATTCTTTTTCCTCATTTAAAGAAGGAGTGAAGCATTCACATTTTGATCATCCGTCTTGAGTTTCGTTTGTTCTAGGGATCTAGGGTAATTCAAGCATTTTGGCTAATAGCCACTTATCAATGAGTGCATACCATGTATGTCTTTCTGTGATTGGGTTAGCTCACTCAGGATGATATTTTCCAGTTCCAACCATTTGCCTACGAATTTCATAAACTCGCTGTTTTTGATAGCTGAGTAATATTCCATTGTGTAGATGTACCACATTTTCTGTATCCATTCCTCTGTTGAAGGGCATCTCGGTTCTTTCCAGTTTCTGGCTATTATAAATAAGGCTGCGATGAACATAGTGGAACATGTGTCTCTTTTATATGTTGAGGCATCTTTTGGGTATATGCCCAAAAGAGGTATAGCTGGATCCTCAGGCAGTTCAATGTCCAATTTTCTGAGGAACCTCCAGACTGATTTCCAGAATGGTTTTACCAGTCTGCAATCCCACCAACAATGGAGGAGTGTTCCTCTTTCTCCACATCCTCGCCAGCATCTGCTGTCACCTGAGTTTTTGATCTTAGCCATTCTCACTGGTGTGAGGTGAAATCTCAGGGTTGTTTTGATTTGCATTTCCCTTATGACTAAAGATGTTGAACATTTCTTTAGGTGTTTCTCAGTCATTCGGCATTCCTCAGCTGTGAATTCTTTGTTTAGCTCTGAACCCCATTTTTTAATAGGGTTATTTGTTTCCCTGCGGTCTAACTTCTTGAGTTCTTTGTATATTTTGGATATAAGGCCTCTATCTGTTGTAGGATTGGTAAAGATCTTTTCCCAATCTGTTGGTTGCCGTTTTGTCCTAACCACAGTGTCCTTTGCCTTACAGAAGCTTTGCAGTTTTATGAGATCCCATTTGTCGATTCTTGATCTTAGAGCATAAGCCATTGGTGTTTTGTTCAGGAAATTTTGTCCAGTGCCCATGTGTTCCAGATGCTTCCCTAGTTTTTCTTCTATTAGTTTGAGTGTGTCTGGTTTGATGTGGAGGTCCTTGATCCACTTGGACTTAAGCTTTGTACAGGCATGGATCAATCTGCATTCTTCTACATGTTGACTTCCAGTTGAACCAGCACCATTTGCTGAAAATGCTATCTTTTTTCCATGGGATGGTTTTGGCTCCTTTGTCAAAAATCAAGTGACCATAGGTGTGTGGGTTCATTTCTGGGTCTTCAATTCTATTCCATTGGTCTATCTGTCTGTCTCTGTACCAATACCATGCAGTTTTTATCACTATTGCTCTGTAATACTGCTTGAGTTCAGGGATAGTGATTCCCCCTGAAGTCCTTTTATTGTTGAGGATAGCTTTAGCTATCCTGGGTTTTTTGTTATTCCAGATGAATTTGCAAATTGTTCTATCTAACTCTTTGAAGAATTGGATTGGTATTTTGATGGGGATTGCATTGAATCTGTAGATTGCTTTTGGTAAAATGGCCATTTTTACTATATTAATCCTGCCAATCCATGAGCATGGGAGATCTTCCCATCTTCTGAGGTCTTCTTCAATTTCTTTCCTCAGTGTCTTGAAGTTCTTATTGTACCGATCTTTTACTTGCTTGGTTAAAGTCACACCGAGGTACTTTATATTATTTGGGTCTATTATGAAGGGTGTCGTTTCCCTAATTTCTTTCTCGGCTTGTTTCTCTTTTGTATAGAGGAAGGCAACTGATTTATTTGAGTTAATTTTATACCCAGCCACTTTGCTGAAGTTGTTCATCAGCTTTAGTAGTTCTCTGGTGGAACTTTTGGGATCACTTAAATATACTATCATGTCATCTGCAAATAGTGATATTTTGACCTCTTCTTTTCCGATCTGTATCCCCTTGATCTCCTTTTGTTGTCTGATTGCTCTGGCTAGAACTTCAAGAACTATATTGAATAAGTAGGGAGAGAGTGGGCAGCCTTGTCTAGTCCCTGATTTTAGTGGGATTGCTTCAAGTTTCTCTCCATTTAGTTTAATGTTAGCAACTGGTTTGCTGTATATGGCTTTTACTATGGCCTTGAATTCCTATTCTTTCCAGGACTTTTATCATGAAGGGGTGTTGAATTTTGTCAAATGCTTTCTCAGCATCTAATGAAATGATCATGTGGTTCTGTTCTTTCAGTTTGTTTATATAATGGATCACGTTGATGGTTTTCCGTATATTAAACCATCCATGCATGCCTGGGATGAAGCCTACTTGATCATGGTGGATGATTGTTTTGATGTGCTCTTGAATTCGGTTTGCCAGAATTTTATTGAGTATTTTTGCGTCGATATTCATAAGGGAAATTGGTCTGAAGTTCTCTTTCTTTGTTGTGTCTTTGTGTGGTTTAGGTATAAGAGTAATTGTGGCTTCGTACAAGGAATTCAGTAGGGCTCCATCTGTTTCAATTTTGTGGAATAGTTTGGATAATATTGGTATGAGGTCTTCCATGAAGGTTTGATAGAATTCTGCACTAAACCTGTCTGGACCTGGGCTCTTTTTGGTTGGGAGACCTTTTTTTTTTTTTTTTTTTCTTTTTTTTTTTCTTTCTTTTTTTTTTTTTTTATTAACTTGAGTATTTCTTATATACCTTTCAAGTGTTATTCCCTTTCCCGGTTTCCGGGCAAAATCCCCCTCCCCCCTCCCCTTCCTTATGGGTGTTCCCCTCCCAACCCTCCCCCCATTGCCGCCCTCCCCCCATAGTCTAGTTCACTGGGGGTTCAGTCTTAGCAGTACCCAGGGCTTCCCCTTCCACTGGTGCTCTTACTAGGATATTCATTGCTACCTATGAGGTCAGAGTCCAGGGTCAGTCCATGTGTAGTCTTTAGGTAGTGGCTTAGTCCCTGGAAGCTCTGGTTGCTTGACATTGTTGTACTTTTGGGGTCTCGAGCCCCTTCAAGCTCTTCCAGTTCTTTCTCTGATTCCTTCAACGGGGGACCTATTCTCAGCTCAGTGGTTTGCTGCTGGCATTCGCCTCTGTATTTGCTGTATTCTGCTTGTGTCTCTCAGGAGCGATCTACATCCGGCTCCTGTCTGTCTGCACTTCTTTGCTTCATCCATCTTGTCCAATTGGGTGGCTGTATATGTATGGGCCACCTGTGGGGCAGGCTCTGAATGGGTGTTCCTTCAGTCTCTGTTTTAATCTTTGCCTCGCCCTTCCCAGCCAAGGGTATTCTTTTTCCTCATTTAAAGAAGGAGTGAAGCATTCACATTTTGATCATCCGTCTTGAGTTTCTTTTGTTCTAGGGATCTAGGGTAATTCAAGCACTTGGGCTAATAGCCACTTATCAATGAGTGCATACCATGTATGTCTTTCTGTGATTGGGTTAGCTCACTCAGGATGATATTTTCCAGTTCCAAACATTTGCCTACGAATTTCATAGACTCGTTGTTTTTGATAGCTGAGTAATATTCCATTGTGTAGATGTACCACATTTTCTGTATCCATTCCTCTGTTGAAGGGCATCTCGGTTCTTTCCATTTTCTGGCTATTATAAATAAGGCTGCGATGAACATAGTGGAGCACGTGTCTCTTTTATATGTTGAGGCCTCTTTTGGGTATATGCCCAAGAGAGGTATAGATGGATCCTCAGGCAGTTCAATGTCCAATTTTCTGAGGAACCTCCAGACTGATTTCCAGAATGGTTTTACCAGTCTGCAATCCCACAAACAATGGAGGAGTGTTCCACTTTCTCCACATCCTCGCCAGCATCTGCTGTCACCTGAGTTTTTGATCTTAGCCATTCTCACTGGTGTGAGGTGAAATCTCAGGGTTGTTTTGATTTGCATTTCCCTTATGACTAAAGATGTTGAACATTTCTTTAGGTGTTTCTCAGTCATTCGGCATTCCTCAGCTGTGAATTCTTTGTTTAGCTCTGAACCCCATTTTTTAATAGGGTTATTTGTTTCCCTGCGGTCTAACTTCTTGAGTTCTTTGTATATTTTGGATATAAGGCCTCTATCTGTTGTAGGATTGGTAAAGATCTTTTCCCAATCTGTTGGTTGCCGTTTTGTCCTAACCACCGTGTCCTTTGCCTTACAGAAGCTTTGCAGTTTTATGAGATCCCATTTGTCGATTCTTGATCTTAGAGCATAAGCCATTGGTGTTTTTGTTCAGGAAATTTTTTCCAGTGCCCATGTGTTCCAGATGCTTCCCTAGTTTTTCTTCTATTAGTTTGAGTGTGTCTGATTTGATGTGGAGGTCCTTGATCCACTTGGACTTAAGCTTTGTACAGGGTGATAAGCATGGATCGATCTGCATTCTTCTACATGTTTCCCTCCAGTTGAACCAGCACCATTTGCTGAAAATGCTATCTTTTTTCCATTGGATGGTTTTGGCTCCTTTGTCAAAAATCAAGTGACCATAGGTGTGTGGGTTCATTTCTGGGTCTTCAATTCTATTCCATTGGTCTATCTGTCTGTCTCTGTACCAATACCATGCAGTTTTTATCACTATTGCTCTGTAATACTGCTTGAGTTCAGGGATAGTGATTCCCCCTGAAGTCCTTTTATTGTTGAGGATAGCTTTAGCTATCCTGGGTTTTTTGTTATTCCAGATGAATTTGCAAATTGTTCTATCTAACTCTTTGAAGAATTGGATTGGTATTTTGATGGGGATTGCATTGAATCTGTAGATTGCTTTTGGTAAAATGGCCATTTTTACTATATTAATCCTGCCAATCCATGAGCATGGGAGATCTTTCCATCTTCTGAGGTCTTCTTCAATTTCTTTCCTCAGTGTCTTGAAGTTCTTATTTTACAGATCTTTTACTTGCTTGGTTAAAGTCACACCGAGGTACTTTATATTATTTGGGTCTATTATGAAGGGTGTCGTTTCCCTAATTTCTTTCTCGGCTTGTTTCTCTTTTGTATAGAGGAAGGCAACTGATTTATTTGAGTTAATTTTATACCCAGCCACTTTGCTGAAGTTGTTTATCAGCTTTAGTAGTTCTCTGGTGGAACTTTTGGGATCACTTAAATATACTATCATGTCATCTGCAAATAGTGATATTTTGACTTCTTCTTTTCCGATCTGTATCCCCTTGATCTCCTTTTGTTGTCTGATTGCTCTGGCTAGAACTTCAAGAACTATATTGAATAAGTAGGGAGAGAGTGGGCAGCCTTGTCTAGTCCCTGATTTTAGTGGGATTGCTTCGAGTTTCTCTCCATTTAGTTTAATGTTAGCAACTGGTTTGCTGTATATGGCTTTTACTATGTTTAGGTATGGGCCTTGAATTCCTATTCTTTCCAGGACTTTTATCATGAAGGGGTGTTGAATTTTGTCAAATGCTTTCTCAGCATCTAATGAAATGATCATGTGGTTTTGTTCTTTCAGTTTGTTTATATGATGGATCACGTTGATGGTTTTCCGTTTATTAAACCATCCCTGCATGCCTGGGATGAAGCCTACTTGATCATGGTGGATGATTGTTTTGATGTGCTCTTGAATTCGGTTTGCCAGAATTTTATTGAGTATTTTTGCGTCGATATTCATAAGGGAAATTGGTCTGAAGTTCTCTTTCTTTGTTGTGTCTTTGTGTGGTTTAGGTATAAGAGTAATTGTGGCTTCGTAGAAGGAATTCGGTAGTGCTCCATCTGTTTCAATTTTGTGGAATAGTTTGGATAATATTGGTATGAGGTCTTCTATGAAGGTTTGATAGAATTCTGCACTAAACCCGTCTGGACCTGGGCTCTTTTTGGTTGGAAGACCTTTAATGACTGCTTCTATTTCCTTAGGAGTTATGGGGTTGTTTAACTGGTTTATCTGTTCCTGATTTAACTTCGATACCTGGTATCTGTCTAGGAAATTGTCCATTTCCTGAAGATTTTCAAATTTTGTTGAATATAGGTTTTTATAGTAAGATCTGATGATTTTTTGAATTTCCTCTGAATCTGTAGTTATGTCTCCCTTTTCATTTCTAATTTTGTTAATTTGGACACACTCTCTTTGTCCTCTTGTTAGTCTGGCTAAGGGTTTATCTATCTTGTTGATTTTCTCAAAGAACCAACTTTTGGTTCTGTTGATTCTTTCTATGGTCCTTTTTGTTTCTACTTGGTTGATTTCAGCTCTGAGTTTGATTATTTCCTGCCTTCTACTCCTCCTGGGTGTATTTGCTTCTTTTTGTTCTAGAGCTTTTGGGTGTGCTGTCAAGCTGCTGACATATGCTCTTTCCTGTTTCTTTCTGCAGGCACTCAGCGCTATGAGTTTTCCTCTTAGCACAGCTTTCATTGTGTCCCATAAGTTTGGGTATGTTTTATCTTCATTTTCATTAAATTCTAAAAAGTTTTTAATTTCTTTCTTTATTTCTTCCTTGACCAGGTTATCATTGAGTAGAGCATTGTTCAATTTCCAAGTATATGTGGGCATTCTTCCTTGATTGTTATTGAAGACCAGTTTTAGGCCGTGGTGGTCCGATAGCACACATGGGATTATTTCTATCTTTCTGTACCTGTTGAGGCCCGTTTTTTGACCAATTATATGGTCAATTTTGGAGAAAGTACCATGAGGAGCTGAGAAGAAGGTATATCCTTTTGCTTTAGGATAGAATGTTCTATAAATATCCGTTAAGTCCATTTGGCTCATGACTTCTCTTAGTCTGTCGACATCACTGTTTAATTTCTGTTTCCATGATCTGTCCATTGATGAGAGTGGGGTGTTGAAATCTCCCACTATAATTGTGTGAGGTGCAATGTGTGTTTTGAGCTTTAGTAAGGTTTCTTTTACGTATGTAGGTGCCCTTGTATTTGGGGCATAGATATTTAGGATTGAGAGTTCATCTTGGTGGATTTTTCCTTTGATGAATATGAAGTGTCCTTCCTTATCTTTTTTGATGACTTTTAGTTGGAAATTGATTTTATTTGATATTAGAATGGCTACTCCAGCTTGCTTCTTCTGACCATCTGCTTGGAAAGTTGTTTTCCAGCCTTTCACTCTGAGGTAGTGTCTGTCTTTGTCTCTGAGGTGTGTTTCCTGTAGGCAGCAGAATGCAGGGTCCTCGTTGCGTATCCAGTTTGTTAATCTATGTCTTTTTATTGGGGAGTTGAGGCCATTGATATTGAGAGATATTAAGGAATAGTGATTATTGCTTCCCGTTATATTCATATTTGGATGTGAGGTTATGTTTGTGTGCTTTCATTCTCTTTGTTTTGTTGCCAAGACGATTAGTTTCTTGCTTCTTCTAGGGTATAGCTTGCCTCCTTATGTTGGGCTTTACCATTTATTATCCTTTGTAGTGCTGGATTTGTAGAAAGATATTGTGTAAATTTGGTTTTGTCATGGAATATCTTGGTTTCTCCATCAATGTTAATTGAGAGTTTTGCTGGATACAGTAACCTTGGCTGGCAGTTGTGTTCTCTTAGGGTCTATATGACATCAGTCCAGGATCTTCTGGCCTTCATAGTTTCTGGCGAGAAGTCTGGTGTGATTCTGATAGGTCTGCCTTTATATGTTACTTGACCTTTTTCTTTTACTGCTTTTAATATTCTTTCTTTATTTTGTGCGTTTGGTGTTTTGACAATTATGTGACGGGAGGTGTTTCTTTTCTGGTCCAATCTATTTGGAGTTCTGTAGGCTTCTTGTATGCCTATGGGTATCTCTTTTTTTAGGTTAGGGAAGTTTTCTTCTATGATTTTGTTGAAGATATTTACTGGTCCTTTGAGCTGGGAGTCTTCACTCTCTTCTATACCTATTATCCTTAGGTTTGATCTTCTCATTGAGTCCTGGATTTCCTGTATGCTTTGGACCAGTAGCTTTTTCAGCTTTACATTATCTTTGACAGTTGAGTCAATGATTTCTATGGAATCTTCTGCTCCTGAGATTCTCTCTTCCATCTCTTGTATTCTGTTGGTGAAGCTTGTATCTACAGCTCCTTGTCTCTTCTTTTGGTTTTCTATATCCAGGGTTGTTTCCATGTGTTCTTTCTTGATTGCTTCTATTTCCATTTTTAATTCCTTCAACTGTTTGATTGTGTTTTCCTGGAATTCTTTCAGGGATTTTTGTGTCTCCTCTCTATGGGCTTCTACTTGTTTATTTATGTTTTCCTGGAATTCTTTCAGGGATTTTTGTGTCTCCTCTCTATGGGCTTTTACTTGTTTATTTATGTTTTCCTGGAATTCTTTCAGGCATTTTTGCGATTCCTCTCTGTAGGCTTCTACTTGTTTATTAATGTTTTCCTGTGTTTCTTTAAGGGAGTTCTTCACGTCTTTCTTGAAGTCCTCCAGCATCATGATCAAAAATGATTTTGAAACTAGATCTTGCTTTTCTGGTGTGTTTGGATATTCCATGTTTGTTTTGATGGGAGAATTGGGCTCCGATGGTGCCATGTAGTCTTGGTTTCTGTTGCTTGGGTTCCTGCGCTTGCCTCTCGCCATCAGATTATCTCTAGTGTTACTTTGTTCTGCTATTTCTGACAGTGGCTAGACTGTCCTATAAGCCTGTGTGTCAGGAGTGCTGTAGACCTGTTTTCCTCTCTTTCAGTCAGTTATGGGGACAGAGTGTTCTGCTTTCGGGCGTGTAGTTTTTCCTCTCTACAGGTCTTCAGCTGTTCCTGTGGGCCTGTGTCTTGAGTTCACCAGGCAGCTTTCTTGCAGCAGAAAATTTGGTCTTACCTGTGGTCCTGAGGCTCAAGTTCGCTCGTGGGGTGCTGCCCACGGGCTCTCTGCAGCGGCAGCAACCAGGAAGACTTGTGCTGCCGTTTCCGGGAGCTTCAGTGCACCAGGGTTCCAGATGGTCTTTGGCTTTTTCCTCTGGCGTCCGAGATGTGTGTTCAGAGAGCAGTCTCTTCTGGTTTCCCAGGCTTGTCTGCCTCTCTGAAGGTTCAGCTCTCCCTCCCACGGGATTTGGGTGCAGAGAACTGTTTATCTGGTCTGTTTCCTTCAGGTTCTGGTGGTGTCTCAGGCACAGGGGTCCTGCTGCTCCTGGGCCCTCCCCCACAGGAGCCCAGAGGCCTTATACAGTTTCCTCTTGGGCCAGGGATGTGGGCAGGGGTGAGCAGTGTTGGTGGTCTCTTCCGCTCTGCAGCCTCAGGAGTGCCCACCTGACCAGGCAGTTGGGTCTCTCTCTCACAGGATCTGGGGGCAGAGAGCTTCTGTGGGCCGGGATCCGCGGGTGTGGGATTTCCGGTAAACACAGAACGTGCCCGGTCCTAGAGGAATTCTGCTTCCGCGTGTCCCAAGCTCACCAGGCAGCTTTCTTGCAGCAGAAAAGTTGGTCTTACCTGTGGTCCCGGGGCTCAAGTTCGCTCGTGGGGTGCTGCCCACGGGCTCTCTGCAGTGGCAGCAACCAGGAAGACCTGTGCTGCCGTTTCCGGGAGCTTCAGTGCCAAGAAAGTCTATTTTCAAAGTTAGTATTGGTTGAGCAAAACAAAATCGAAATTCCCAAGAGTGTCACACAGTTTTAATTTACAAGTCGAGGAACAGTGCCAAGCCATAAGCAAGGAGAAAATGAATGCAAAGCTTCCATGAAATCCACAAAGGACTAAGATTATTGGATAAACCACCAGCAAAGACCCAGAGAAGAAACTAAGTACTGGGCCTTTGCGTACTTGGGACAGATGCTGTTAGCTAATGTGGACATGTACAGTCTCTACGTGAGCAAATTTTTAGGCTGTAAATGTCTGGGACAGAAATCTATGGTGCACATTTTTGTACACATTGTCAACATTCTCACTCAGACTAGGGGACAGCATTGTCACCCTTCTGATTCTCACCTGAGGAAGACTTTGCCATTCCCAAGTGCTGGGGCATTGGAGTCCTTGTCATGGGCATGCACTTTCTTGAGTATTTCACTGTTTCCTTATACCCCATACTTTCTAATATCTTAATGATCAGGCAGTATCTTCGCAGTGAGTCTTAGGGGAGTTCACTATTGACCCCCAGCATGGAAAGATGAAAAGAAGCAAGATCGGAGTTACTGCTGTAGCCAACAAAATCAAAAAGGAGGTTTTAGCAAGTTTACGTGCTTAAAGCCTCAAAGCTCATTGGTCATAAGCTTGAAAGAATAGCAGAAGAAATCAAACTGCTCATAAACCTGCTTTTCTAGAATGTGCTAACTCCATTGGGCCACATAATCACTACTATTATTGGGGGTCCAACCACAAAGCAGGTGGGTCCCAATTAATTACTGATTAAATAGACTTTCACTGTAAGGAGAGCTATCACACAGACGTGGTGGTCAATGTGGAATCTTTAAATCCTGTCTCAATAACCTGCCCTGAAAAGCTGAGTGGTGCTCACTGGGATACCGGGTGGTTAGAACAATTCCTCCCCAAATGGAAAGAGTCATTACTGTAGACAGGTATGTGAAGACGGATTAAAAAAGAACAGTCCCAATCACCTTTCTCCATGGCTGGTTCTGTCTGCATAGATATACGTACTAGGCACACCAGAAATATAGCATCTGTGTTATTGGGATCAGGTATTCAATAACTTGGAGAGCATTTAAAATCACCAAAATTTCTACTTTGGCTACTTATCACCTCCTTCTGCAAACTCACGCTCTGTTACTTTTAGCAGTCTTTTCCGTTTATCCATGGTGCCGAGACAGCTCTGCTGTGACCATTGCTGGGGTCACCCTGTCCTCCTTACACAGTCTAGGCTTCAACTGGACAGACTGTCTGTGCTGGCCATTGGAAAAGGCCAGTTCTCTGAGTGTCTGCCCACGGCTTAAACAGTTAAGCAGTTCAGTAGACCCACAGCTTGCCCAGACTTCTACCACCCGTCATCTGTCCCCTTCAAGCTGCTTATATTTCTGAAATGTAACATAAAAGCAGTTAAGAAGAAATAAAAAACAGAAGTGTGCTCAGGTCGCTCGGGCACACATCTTTCCATCAGTTTTCCTCCTTTCTATTATTTATCTCAGGTAGCCAGATTTGATTTTTATCTTTATTTTTACAAAAAAACACCTAAAAATTTTCTCCCTCCTACACATTTATTTGTTTCTATTTCCTTATTTTTTCTTTACTTTCAATTCCTTCTTTCCCTTCATTTCCTTCTTTTCCTTTCCTTTCTTACCACACTTCACTCAGGAAGATTCCCCTGTCTGACCAATGTGTGTCCCTTGTAATCAGTGTCCACATTCATTTGTCCATTTGGGTGCTACTTTGCATGGCTAGAGAATGAAGAACAGACAGACACACCTACAAAATTAACCCAGGGTTGGGTGGGATAGCAGAATTGCGTGAGGAACTACAGAGTACCAATAGGTCAGCATGCTATTGCATACAATAAAAGAGGGAGGAGGGTTATTCTACATGGTAAGAGAAGAAGGCAGGGTTATTGCTTATGGATAAACATGAGACCATGTTATTGTATATAGCGAACAAGGAGACAGGATTAGCTAATCTTGGTAGGAGCATTAAGTGCGAGGAAGCAGTTTAGAGGCTGTAAATATACAGAGCCAAAAATTGCATTGGATATTTTTCACATACTACACATTCTCGCTCAAACTACAGGAAGGCGTTACCACCCATGAGTCGACCCCACAGAAGATTTTTCTATTCCCAGGGACTGAGACTCAGTCCCTTGATATGATTATGCCCAAATAAAATGAAACACATTCATTGATTCTAGATTTCATTTGCTTTCTAAGGAACAGTGTTAAAAATGAATAAGAAAACTACTCATTAGTAAAAGGAAGAATTTTCCAAGAAGAAATGACAACTGAACATTTATTTTTTTGACTAACAGGAAATGTGTATTTAAATCTTCTTGATATGAAAGTAAATAGAGAATTCCACAGTTTCAGACTTTAATGAATTAGGTGAAGGAAAAGAGATACAGTCTGAGAAAGTGGATGAAGCACAAGGTGTTATCTTATGAGGTATGAACCTGTGTACCTGTGTTTCAAACCTCACCTACCAGGCAAATCCCAGATGTACTGGTATGTGCCTGTAATTCCAGCAGTGAGACTGATAGGCAAGCTGAAGCTCACTGGACAGCAAATCTTGCTAAAAAAAATCAATACTACGTTGAAGGAGAGACCTTTTTAATATGTTAGACAGAAATAAAAAAAAATACCTAAGGTCTACAAATACACACACACCCACATGCACATGCACATGCATACACATGCACACACACACACACACACACACACACACACACAGAGAGAGAGAGAGAGAGAGAGAGAGAGAGAGAGAGAGAGAGAGAGAGAGACTCATACATGCACAAGAAAAGCCTATAGTTGTAAAATGTGTTTGTGTGTGTGTGGGGGGGGTGTACATCTTTAACCATATCATTTAAGTTTAAAATCAATTATTTTAAGAATTTCATATATTCTTACTATTTACATCATTTTGACCACTCCCTCTTCTCATTTCAACTCCTCCCATGCTTTGCCAGTCCTTTGAAATTTATAGTTTTTTGGTCTTTAGTTGTTCTTACATATGTAGAGAAATCGGTTGGTAGGTAAGTAGATGGATGATAGATGGATAGATGGTAGATATAGATAATATAGGTAGAGATAATCAGTTGAGCCTATTTAGTTTTGATTTTTATTTGGCTATGGCTAGGGGACTGATTCCTTCTCTTAGCATTTATTAATTGTCTATAGCTATTCACCTAGGAGTGGATTATATGCCATTGACATTGGCATGTCAAATTATTATATCATAGGTCTGGTCTTCTTTAGATGATGATATTATTAAGATTTCATGAGTAAAGTTTTCATATCATAAGAAAAGAATATCTTTGCTCATGGATGGGCAGGATTAATATTATAAAAATGGCCATCTTGCCAAAAGCAATGTACAGATTCAATGTACTCCCCATCAAATTCTAACTCAACTGTTCATAGAGAAATTTGCAAATTCATTTGGAATAACAAAAAATGCAGTATAGCAAAAACTATCCTCAACAATAAAAATTTTGGAGGGGATCACCATCCCTGACCTCAAGCTGTATTATAGAGCACTCATGATAAAAACTGCATAGTATTAGTACAGAGGCAGGTAGATCAATGGAAGAGAATTGAAAACCCAGAAATGAACCCATTCACCTATGGTCACTTGATATTTGACAAAGAAGCTAAAACCAGATGGTGAAAAAAAAGATAGCATTTTTAATAAATAGTACTAGTTCAACTTGCAGTCACAATGTAGAAGAATGCAAATCAATCCATTCTTATCACCCTGTACAAAACTCAAGTCCAGGTGGATCAAGGATCGGCACATAAAACCAGATACACTGATAAGATCTCCCACGCTCATGGATTGGCAGGATTAATATAGTAAAAATGGCCATTTTATCAAAAGCTATCTACAGATTCAATGCAATCCCCATCAAAATACCAATCCAATTCCTCAAAGAGTTAGACAGAACAATTTGCAAATTCATCTGGAATAACAAAAAAACCCAGGATACCTAAAACTATTCTCAACAATAAAAGGACTTCAGGGGGAATCACTATCCCTGAACTCAAGCAATATTACAGAGCAATAGTGATAAAAACTGCATGGTATTGGTATAGAGAGAGACAGATAGACCAATGGAACAGAATTGAAGACCCAGAAATGAACCCACACACCTATGGGCACCTGATTTTTGACAAAGGAGCCAAAACCATTCAATGGAAAAAAGATAGCATTTTCAGCAAATGGTGCTGGTTCAACTGGAGGTCAATATGTAGAAGAATGCAAATCGATCCATGCTTATCACCCTGTAGAAAGCTTAAGTCCAAGTGGATCAAGGACCTCCACATCAAACCATATACACTCAAACTAATAGAAGAAAAACTAGGGCAGAATCTCGAACACATGGGCACTGGAAAAAATTTCCTGAACAAAACACCAATGGCTTATGCTCTAAGATCAAGAATCGACAAATGGGATCTCATAAAACTGCAAAGCTTCTGTAAGGCAAAGGACACTGTGGTTAGGACAAAATGGCAACCAACAGATTGGGAAAAGATCTTTACCAATCCTACAACAGATAGAGGCCTTATATCCAAAATATACAAAGAACTCAAGAAGTTAGACCGCAGGGAAACAAATAACCCTATTAAAAAATGGGGTTCAGAGCTAAACAAAGAATTCACAGCTGAGGAATGCCGAATGGCTGAGAAACACCTAAAGAAATGTTCAACATCTTTAGTCATAAGGGAAATGCAAATCAAAACAACCCTGAGATTTCACCTCACACCAGTGAGAATGGCTAAGATCAAAAACTCAGGTGACAATAAATGCTGGCGAGGATGTGGAGAAAGAGGAACACTCCTCCATTGTTGGTGGGATTGCAGACTGGTACAACCATTCTGGAATTCAGTCTGGAGGTTCCTCAGAAAATTGGACATTGAACTACCTGAGGATCCAGCTATACCTCTCTTGGGCATATACCCAAAAGATGCTCCAACATATAAGAAAGACACGTGCTCCACTATGTTCATAGCAGCCTTATTTATAATAGCCAGAAGCTGGAAAGAACCCAGATGCCCTTCAACAGAGGAATGGATACAGAAAATGTGGTACATCTACACAATGGAATATTACTCAGCTATCAAAAACAATGACTTTATGAAATTCGTAGGCAAATGGTTGGAACTGGAAAATATCATCCTGAGTGAGGTAACCCAATCACAGAAAAACACACATGGTATGCACTCATTGATAAGTGGCTTTGAGCCCAAATGCTTGAATTACCCTAGATGCATAGAACACATGAAACTCAAGACGGATGATCAAAATGTGAATGCTTCACTCCTTCTTTACAAGGGGGAACAAGAATACCCTTAGCAGGGAATAGAGAGTCAAAGATTAAAAGACACAGAAGGAACACCCATTCAGAGCCTGCCCCACCTGTGGCCCATACATATACAGCCACCCAATTAAACAAGATGGATGAAGCAAAAAGTGCAGGCTGACAGGAGCTGGATGTAGATCGCTCCTGAGAGACACAGCCAGAATACAGCAAATACAGAGGCGAATGCCAGCAGCAAACCACTGAACTGAGAATAGGACCCCCGTTGAAGGAATCAGAGAAAGAACTGGAAGAGCTTGAAGGGGCTTGAGACCCCTTATGAACAACAATGCCAAGCAACTAGAGCTTCCAGGGACTAAGCCACTACCTAAAGACTATACGTGGACTGAACCTGGACTCTGACCTCATAGGTAGCAATGAATATCCTAGTAAGAGCACCAGTGGAAGGGGAAGCCCTTGGTCCTGCTAAGACTGAACCCCCAGTGAACGTGATTTTTGGGGGGAGGGCGGCAATGGGGGGAGGGTGGGGAGGGGAACACCCATAAAGAACGGGAGGGGGAGGGGTTAGGGGGATGTTGGCCTGGAAACCGGGAAAGGGAATAACATTCGTAATGTTAATAAGAAATACTCAATTAATAAAAAACAAAACAAAACAAAACAAAAACAAAAACAGATACACTCATATTAATAGAAGAAAAAGGGGGGAATAGTCTCAAACACATGGACACTGGAGAAAATTTCTTGAGCAGAAATTTAATGGGTTGTGCTCTAAGATCAGTAATCAACAAATGAGAATTCTTAAAATTGAAAGCTTCTATAAGGCAGAGGACACTGTCATTAAGACAAAATGGTAACCAACAGATTGGGAAAAGATCTTTACCAATCTTACATCCAATAGAGGACTAATGTCTAACATATGTGAAGAACTCAAGAAGTTAGACCCCAGAGAATCTAATCACCCTATTAAAATGAGGTACAGTGCTAAACAAAGAATTCTCAAGTAAGGAATATTGAATGGCTGAGAAGCACCTAAGTAAATGTTTTATATCCGTAGTCATCAGGGAAATGCAAAGCAAAACAAACCTGAGATTCTACCTCATGCCAGTCAGAATGACTACTTTCAAAAACTCAGGTGACAACAGATGCTGGGGAGGATGTGGAGAAAGAGGAACACTCACCCATTTTTGGTGGGATTGCAAGCTGATACAATGACTCTGGAAATCAGCTGGAGGTTCCTCAGAAAATTGAACACTGTACTACCTGAGGATCCAGCTATTCCACTTCTGGGCAGATACCCAAAACATGCTCCAACATATTACAAGGACACATGCTCCACTATGTTCATAGAAGTCTTATTTATAGTAGCCAGAAGCTAGAAATAACCCAGATGTCCTTCAGCAGAGGAATGGATACACAACATGTAGTACATACACACAGTGGAGTACTACTCAGCTATTAAAAACAATGACCATGAAATTCATAGGCAAATGTATGGAACTAGAAAATATCATCCTCAGTGAGTTAATCCAATCACACATACACACACACACACAAATACACAAAACAAAAACAAAAAAACACATAGTATGCACTCCCTGATAAGTGGCTATTAGCCCAAAAGTTTGGATTACCTGAGATACAATCCACATACTACATAATGCTCAAGAAGAAGGACAACCAAAATGCACAAGTTTCAGCCCTTCTTAGAAGGGAGAACAAAAATATTCATAAGAGAAGATATAGAGACAATGTTTGGAGCAGAGACTGAAGGGAAGGCCATGGAGAGACTGCCTCACCTGGGGATCTAGCCCATATATGTACAGCCACCAAACCCAGATGGTAATTTTTATGCCAAAAGGTACATGCTGATTAGCTGTCTTCTGAGAGGCTCTGCCAAAGCATGACAAATATAGGGTGAATGCTCACAGTCAATCATTGAACTGAGAAAGGGGTCCCCATTGGAAGAGTTACAGAAAGGATTGAAGGAACTGAAGGGGTTTGGAACCCCATAAGAACAGCCATACCAACAAATCACAGCTCCCAGGGACTAAACCACCATCTAAAATGTACACATGGACAGACCCATAGCTCCAGTTGCATATGTAGCAGAGGATAACCTTGTTGAGCACCAGTGGGAGGAGAGCCCTTGGTTCTACCAAGGCTCAACCCTCCCAGTTTAGGGGAATGTCAAGATTGGAAGGCTGCAAGGGGTGGGTGGACGTATGGGGGAACACCTTCATAGAAGAAGAGTGAGGGAGGATGGAATGGGGGTTTATGGATGGGAAACAGGGAAAGATGATAACATTTGAAGTGTAAATAAATAAAAGATATATAATAAAAATAAGAATATCTCACAGGAAAGTTCCTCATTCTCTGACTCTTACAACTTTCCTCCCCCTTTCCTATGATGTGCCAGGAGCATTTGATGTAGTAGTTTATGTTATAAATGTGTCATTTGGGCTTGGCCAACCCATGGTATATGTTCTTTGCATATTCATTATTTGAAGTTTTCTGTAATGGTCTCTGTTTACTGTAGAGACTATGATCTTTGATGAGAGTTGGAGCTATAATTATCTTTGAATATAAAAAGTATTTGGAGTACTAATAGAAATTATATTAGCTTGAGAAGTTATCAGCAGTTTTTTTCATAGAGTCAATAGATAGGCATCTCTCTATCAAGTAAGCCTTAAGTTTAATTAGACAGGTATTGGTTACTCCTAAGGCGTAAGTACCACATTGCACCATTAATGTTATTAACACTTTACTTTCCTGGTCATCTTTGTGACACTCTTCTTCTTTGGAGTGGATTCTAGATATAGTCAAGCTAGAGTTTACCAAGTCTTATTTTTTAAAAGTTGTTTTAACTTCTGTAAATGAGTATTTATAAAGCATATTTTTCAAAGTATATATCCAAATCATCAGAAAATTAAATAAAATCAAAAAGTAATGTAAAAATATCACCTAAAGACTTTGAAATGCAATGTGTTTCTGAACAATTTAAGCAATATAGATAGTTTCAAAAGAAAACTTTTCAAATTTCTAACTAAACTAGTAGAAAACTACAATAAAATATGTGGTCCGTTTTACATTCATTCATACATGACCTGCAATTCCAGTGCAGTGGTTTGAATATGCTTGGTCCATGGAAGTGACACTTAGGAGGTATGGCCTTGCTGGTGAAAGTATATCACTATGGGGTAGGCCTTGAGGTCCTGCTCATCTTTCACCTTATACAAAAAAGACCTTCCTTCTGGCTGCCTGCAGAAGAGTCTCTTCCTGGTTCCCTAAGGTCAAGATGTAGAACTCTTGGCTCCCCCACCACCATACCTTTCTTCATTATTTTATTCTTCCCACAATGATGATATTGAACTGAATCACTGAAGGTATACACCAGCCCCAATTAAATGTTGTCATTTAGAAGTTATGTTGGGCACGGTGTCTCTTCACAGCAATGGAACCCTAACTAAGACACCCAGTGTTTGCTATGTGAATACCTGAAGATGATGAGTACAAGGACATCAATGACTTAGAGGGTTCCAAGCAAGTTTAAGATATGATTGTGTCTCAATAATCCCCTTCAAATAATAATGTGTGTTTATGGGGATGTTTATACTATATGCTTATATTTAAAAAGAAATATTAAGCTATTAATTTCTTCTAATCTAATGAATGTAGCTCAACACATTCATTACAACAGTGGAAATTGAATATAAAAAGTGAGAAATGATAATTATTATAATACAATACATTTGAAGAAAGAAAACAACAAAAATTAATGAGCCAAAAGCCTTTTATGTGAAGATATCAATATAATTGACAAATTTCATACCAGGGATTTTTAAAAGACACACAAACATAATACTAGAATTGGAGAAACAAATTACTATTGATCTCATTGACGAAAACCATATATAAATACTTTTAAGAACTCTATAATCACAAATTCAAAAAAGTAAATGAAATAGAGAATTAAAATCTGAAATGCACTACCATCATTCAAGAAAATATACAAATTGAATATTGCTTATATTCAAAAATTTTAGAAATATAAGTATATTACTTCAATCATGCTTCACATTATTGCAATACCAAAAGAATTGAAAAAAAAAACAAAATTATAGATGAGGCCAAATACTTTGCCAAAGACTGTAAAGCTGAGCTACTGCTTGAAAAAATCAATGTAATTCATTACATTAACAGGTTAAATAAGGAAGGTAATGAGGTAAAAATCAGTGGGAGGAAATCACATAGTAAAATACATGATCAATTCATAATTAAAAACTCTCAAAAACTAAAGACAATATGTGAAGTCCTATATCCTAAAAGCAGACATCTCTAAGGAAATCTAATTTTCAATATGATGAATGCGATGAGCTGGATGCTTTTTTTTCTAAGTCAAAGAACAAGGCAAAAGGATCCTTCTCACCACTACAGTATAACATTTTTCACAAGATTTAGCAATTAAATATATTCAGAAGAAATGAAATATCTAGACGGAAATAAAACTATCTCGTGTTACCAGACATTATTTTTATAAGAAATCCAAATACATTACTATGAAATTGGATATTTTCACAGTCTCCCACAGTATCTTTCCAACCATACTGAGGTCATTTTAAAATATTTTTCCAGGAATGTAATGCTTTTCTCTATGGGAGGCTTGTTAATACTGCAGTCCAATTGAGTGTGGACAACTATTGAAAATGCTGCCTAACATCAGTGAAACATCAAGGACAAAGCCTTAGGGTCCACATCAAGGCGCACATTATCTTTGATGGGACAGTGTTGTTGAGGTAAATATATTGGATTTGGCAGCAGAAATATCTGTAAGGGGATTGTCAAAGTTTTCGCAGAGAAGACATGAAGCTGGTCAATCAAGATGCCTGCACTGTGCTCGGTGACCTGAGTGGTTCCAGGAACCCAACAAATTCTCATTTTGTTGGTCAAATGAATGCGACCACACACACACACACACACACACACACACACACACACACACACACACACACAAAGAATAAATGTGATTAAAAACAAAATAAAGTCAAATCACTAGTTACTGTTGGTCCAGAGATGACTTCTAACAAAGATCACTTTCTCTCTCTTCCCATAGTTACACACTGACAGAGGTTATAGGGGTAACAAGGAGGATACAGCCATCTGCAGGACAGGACTTGAAGCCTTAACAAAAAGTGAAGTCTGATGCAGCCTTGAACTTAGATTCCCTTAGCCTTTAGAAATGAAAGGTCTATTATTCATTTCTAGCATTCTCTGATAGTCGATTGAGGCAGTATTCTTTTTCTCCACTGAATTATTTTTCATCTTTATTAAATTGGGCATGTCTTATTTACATTTCAAATGTTCTTCCCTTTCCTGGTTTCCAGGAAACATCCCCCTATCCTTTCCCCCTCCCCGCATATATGGGTGTTCCCATTACCATTCTCCCCCATTACCAGCCTCCCCCCAACAATCTCATTCACTGGGGTACAGCCTTGGCGGGACCAAGGGTTTCTCCTTCTACCGGCACCCCTACTAGGCTATTCATTGCTACTTATGCAGTTGGAGCCCAGGGTCAGTCCATGTATAGTCTTTGGGGAGTGGCTTAGTCCCTGGAAGCTCTGGTTGGTTGGCATTGTTGCTCATATGGGGTCTCAAGCCCCTTCAGCTCTTTCAGTCATTTCTCTGATTCCTTCAACAGGGGTCCCGTACTCAGTTCAGTGGTTTGCTGCTAGCATTCGCCTATGTATTTGGATATTCTGGCTGTGTCTCTTAGGAGAGATCTACATCCGGTTCCTGTCAACCCCTGCACTTCTTTGCTTCATCCATCTTATCTACTTTGGTGACTGTAAATGTATGGGCCACATGTGGGGCAGGCTCTGAATGGCTGTTCCTTCAGTTTCTGTTCTAAACTTTGCCTCCCTAAAAAATGTGGCAAAGATTTTAAAGATGGTACCTCCTCCTTTCTGCATAGCTTAAAGCACATCATGGTTTACATCGCATATAAATGAAATAACATCGTGTCTATCTATCTCTATCCCTGTCTCTTCATCTATACATGGATATGCATTCCCGTACAACTCCAAGTTCATGGCCTAAATAAAATGTATAGCTTGTGCCTATGTGTGACATACTCCTGTCACTTTCCAGAAGGCTTGATTGATTTCTAGCAACACATTGAACAGCTCATAACCACCTATAAACCTCACAATCCAATGCCCTCCTTTGGCTTCTGTGGGCAGGTTCTCTCCCCCTCCCCTCCCCCTCCCCCTTCCTCTCCCCCTTCCTCTCCCGTTCCCTCTCCCTCTATTTCTCCCTCTATTCCTATCCCTATACCAACCTTATCCCTATCTCTATCCTTACCCCTATCCCTCTCTGTCTCCTTATCCCACTCGTTCTTAACCCCTCTCTAAAATAAATGCTTTAAATATATCAAATTCCAGCTTCTGGTTATGAACAAGGCTTCTATGAACATAGTGGAGCATGTGTCCTTGCTATATATTGGGGCATCTTTTGGGAATATGCCCAGGAGTGGTATAGCTGGGTCCTCAGGTAGTGCAATGTCCAATTTTCTGAGGAACCTCCAGACTGATTTCCAGAGTGATTGTGCCAGTTTGCAATCCCACCAATAATGGAGGAGTGTTCCACTTTCTCCGCATCCTCGCCAGCATATGTTGTCAACTGAGTTTTTATAATGTAGCCATTCTGACTGGTGTGAGGTAGACTCTCAGAGTTGTTTTGATTTGCATTTCCCTGATGACTAAGGATGTTGAACATTTCTTTAGGTTTTTCTCAGTCATTCAATATTCCTCAATTGAGAATTCTTTTTTTTTAGCTCTTTACCCCATTTTTAATAGGATTATTTGATTCTTTGGAGTCTAACTTCTTAAGTTCTTTGTATATATTGAATATTAGCCCTCTATCAGATGTAGGATTGGTAAATATCTTTTTCCAATCTGTTGGTTGTCGTTTTGTCCTAATCACAGTGTCCTTTGCTGTACAGAAACTTAGAAATTTTATGAGGTCCCATTTGTTGATTCTTGATCTTAGAGCAGGAAATTTTGCCCAGTGTCCATGTATTGGAGGTTCTTCACCACCTTTTCTTCTATTAGTTTGATGTATCTGGTTTCATGTGGAGGTCGTTGATCCACTTGGTCTTAAGCATTGTACAGGGGAATAAGATTGGAACTATTTGCATTCTTCTACATGCTGATCTCCAGTTGAACCAGAACCATTTGTTGAAAATGCTATCATTTTTTTCCACTGGATGGTTTTAGCTTTTTTGTCAAAGATCAAGAGATCATTGGTTTGTGAGTTTATTTCTCAGTAGTTAATTGTCTTCCATTGATCTACCTGCCTGTCTTGTACCAATATCATGCAATTTTTATCACTATTGCTCTGTAATACAGCTTGAGGTCTGAGATTGTGATTCGCCCAGAAATTTTTTTTATTGTTAAGAATAATTTTGCTATCCTGGGTTTTTTGTTATTCCAAATGAATTTGCAAATCACTCTTTCCAATTTTATGAAGTATGGTGATCACATTGAATCTCTAGATTGCTTTTAGAAAGATCGCCATTTTACTATATTAATCCTGCCAATCCATAAGCATGGGAGATCTTTTTGTCTTTGAAGATCTTCTTTGATTAATTTCTTTTTTCAGAGACTTGAAGTTCTTATCATACAGAACTTTTACCTGTTTGGCCACACCAAGGTATTTTAATTATTGGTGGCTATTGTAAAGGGTGTTGTTTCACTCATTTCTTTCTCAGCCTGTTTATCCTTTGAGTATAGGAAGGCTACTGATTTGTTTGAGTTAGTTTTATATCCAGCCACTTTGCTGAACTTGTTTATCAGGTTTAGGAGTTCTCTGATGGAATATCTGTGGTCATGTAAGTAAGTATACTATCATATCACCTGCCTATAGTGATATTTTGACTTCTTCCTGTCCAAATTGTATCCCTTTGACCTCTTTTAGTTGTCTGATTTCTCTGGCTGGGACTTCAAATACTATATTGAATAGAGATGTGGAGAGTGGGAAACCTTGTCTTGTCTATGATTTTAGTATGATTACTACAAGAATCTCTCTATTTAATTTGATATTGGCTGTTGGTTTGCTGCATATTGCTTTTATATGTTGAGGTATGGGCCTTCAATTCCTGATCTTTCCAAGACTTTTATCATGAAGGGGTGTTGAATTTTGTCAAATGATTTCGCTGCATCTAATGAGATGACCATGTGTTTTTTTTTCCTTTGACTTTATTTATATACTGGATTACTTTGATGAATTATCATATATTGAACCATGCCTGCATCCCTGGGATGAAGCCTACTTGATCTTGATGGGTAATCATATTGATGTGTTCATGGATTCAGTTTGCAAGAATTTTACTGAGTATGTTTGTATCAATATTCATGAGGAGAATTGATCTGAAGTTCTTTTCTTTATAGGGTCTTTGTGTGGTTTAGGTATAAGTAAATTTGTGATAGTGTTCCTTCTCTTTGTATTTTGTGAAATAGTTTGAAGAGTATTGGTATTAGGTCTCCTTTGAAGGTCTGATAGAATTCTTCACTAAACCCATCTGGTCCTGGGATTTGATTTGATTGATTGATTGATTGATTGATTGATTTTTGCTTGTGAGACTTTTAATGACTGCTTCTATTCCTTTAGGGGTTATGGGACTGTTTAGATAGTTTATCTGAACTTGATTTACTTTGGTAACTGATATCTGCGTGGAAAATTGTCCATTTCCTCCAGATTTTCCATTTTTTTGGGGGGGGGTAGAGGCTCTCGTAGTAGGACCTGATAAGTTTTTTTGAATTTCCTCAGTTTGTTTTATGTCTCCCTTTTCATTTACGATTTTGTTAATTTGGAAACTATCAGTCCGCCTTCTGATTAGGCTGACTAAGGGTTTATCTATCTTGTTAATTTTCTTAAAGTACCAACTCCTGGTTTGGTTGATTCTTTGTATATTTCTTTTTGTTTTTACTTGGTTGATTTCAGTTCTGAGTTTGATTATTTCCTGCTATCTGATCCTCTTGGGTGAATTTGCTTCTTTTTGTTCTAGAGCTTTCAAGTGTGCTGTCAAGCTGTTAGTGTATGCTCTCTCCAATCTTTTTGGAGGCACTCAGAGCTATGAGTTTTCCTCTTATCACTGCTTTCATTGTGTCCCATAAGTTTGCATATGTTGTGCCTTCTTTTTCAGTCAATTCTAAAAATGTCTTTAATTTCTTTCTTTATTTCTTCCTTGACCAAGTTTTCATTGAGCATCATTCAACTTCCATGTACATGTGGGCTTTCAGTGTTGGTTGCTTTTTTATTTTTTTCATTTTTATTTATTTTTTTTTTATTGAAGACTAGCTTTCATCCATGGTGATCTGATAGGATGAATGGGGTTACATCAGTCTTCTTGTACTGTTGAGGCCTGTTTTGTGACCAATTTTGTGGTCAATTTTTAAGAAGGTACCATAAGTTGCTGAGCATAAGGTATATTCTTTTGTTTTAGGATGAAATGTTCTATAGATATCTGTTAAATCCATTTTAAACTAACTTCTGCTAGTTTCACTGCGTCTCTGTTTAATTTCTGTTCCATGGTATACCCAATGATGAGTGGGGTGGTGAAGTCTACTAATATTACTGTGTGTGGTGCCATCTGTGCTTTGAGCTTCAGTAACATTTCATTTATGAATGTGGGTGCCCTTGCATTAGGAGCATAGATGTTCAGTATTAAGAGTTCATATTGGTAGATTTTTCCTTTGATGAGTAGGAAGTGTCCTTTCTTATCTTTTTAGATAACTTTTGTTTGAAAGTCAATTTTATTCAGTATTAGAATGGCTATTCCAACTTGTTTCTCCGAATCATTTCTTGGGATTTTTTCCCAGCCTTTTGCTCTTAGGAAGTATCCGTCCTTGTCACTGAAATGTGTTCCCGTGTGCCACAAAATGCTGGGTCTTCTATTTATCCAGTCTGTTTGAAAACCTCAATTTCTGCCTGATTGAATCTCCATGTCTGTAGCATAAAAGAATATAACACATTACTGTGACCACCAGACATTTGATAGGATGAGTGACATTTCCGCATGCTTGTATGGAAAACAAACTCAGGTCTTCTGGAAAATGGAAGAAAGTACCATTAAATGCTGGATCATCTCATAGCTCCCTGGCTACTCTTAAATAAATCATTATCTATTTTTTAAATTCTAAGTTGAAACCATCACGGGTAAGTAACTCAGTATAAACAAACAAGTCTACAAGCACGGATGTAGTTTGTTAGGTTTTTCTTATTTAACCCTACAGGTAAACAAGTCACAGTTTATTACAGCTTAATTCACTTGAGTTCAATACATTGCTCATTTGTTTTAAATTTATTTCATATCAATAAGAGATGCTTGAGAGTAAATTGTGAGAATAGTAAAGCAACCACTGGATTACATCAAATCTAATTAAGTAAAGTTTATCATATCTATGGAGTGCAACTATGATATAGAATTACTTTACTTTCTCTATACTAAATATTTTTATCATGTCATTTTCAATACATTGCCATCATTGAATCTTGTTAAACACTTATAACAAGGGACCAGGAATAGCTTGGTCATTACTGATACTGGAAGCCAAAAGAGATGAGGAGAATTTCTAGAACCCATGAATAAAGAAATTTATCGGCTTCTCTTGAAATCCCAGTGCTGGGAGTGAGGCAGAATCAAGGAGAATTCTGTCACTTGTTAACAAGTCAGTCTAAACTACACAATGGATCTAAATAAATAAATAAATAAACAAATAAACAAACAATAAATTGAATATGCACTCCATCTGAGAATTGGAAAAAGAAATGTGAAATTGTTCAGTGACATGCACAATTACCTACACATACATACACATACACACATACAGAGAGAGAGAGAGAGAGAGAGAGAGAGAGAGAGAGAACAGCATACGTCAAATGGTTTTCCAATACAATGTCAACTATATTCTATAGACATATATATTTTTATTGTAATTTTAGCTTTTGTATTCTTTTTATTGTTATTTTATGTAATTGTTAAAACTTAATTGTATATTGTTAGACAATGTAAGAATACACTAAGAAATTCGATTTTATATATATATATGTATATATATATATAGTATAGACAATATTATAGAAAATTTAATATGCTAAAGAGGTAACTATTTATGCCCTAAACAGTATTTCTGAAAAAACTTAGTGAATATTTGTTGAAACGAAGGTTCTCTGAGATTTCATTAAAAGGAAATGGCTGCAAGTTCTAATCTTATGGAGGGATGGTTCTGAACTGCATAAGAAAGAAAGTTGATGCATTTTACTCTGTTGTCCTCATTTGAGAATCCCCAGATGATGTGCTAAGGAGAAGAAATTTTCTGGTTTGGAAGAAGCTAGAGCAGAAAGGCTGGTTATGATCCATTTAGGGTATTTTATAATACAGTCATTTTCTATTCTGCTTGCCTGTTACACTCACCTGGGAAGCTTTATAAACACTGCCTCATGGGTAATTTCCCCAAAGATAGAGATTTAATTGGCATCATGATTTTTAAGAGATCCCTGGGTGCTTATCATGTTCAGTCATGGTTGAGAATCTTGGTCATAGTGTGAGTGCAGGCAAGAATTCTGAGTAGAGCCAGAACCTACACACAGGCATACAAATGCATGGATTTAGCAGACTAATCATTGCTTTTAAAAATACTCTTTTGAGGAAAGAACATTTATATAGTAGTGTTCTTTTGTCTTTAGTCTAGCCTTCCTTATATGATGAACACATAAATAATATAATTTATTAAAACATATTTGATGGTATAAAAGCTTATACATTAGTACACAATACAAATGACTGGACTCTGTTGTAACTCAAATGATCTGCTAAAGCCTTCAACTGTGGTACTATTTGCTAAAAATTCTGAGAAGTGATTGTTCATTTAACTTTCTCTGGGTAGAAAATATGGCTCGCAAAGAAGTACTAATTCCCTTTGCAATCAGCTATGTGATAGCCTAAAAACACTTGAGAACATACAAAGTGGAGGTATTCTAGACTATTTTGTTTACATCTCTTATTGTCTTTGAAAGAATCGTCTTTATCTAAAGGCCCAGTGTGTAAGTTATATAATGCAATACATTTTTATTTTGTCTTGTTTTCAAGTAATAGTTGTCACGAAATGCTACTAATATAACAGATAGTACAGGTTAACCTTATTTTAAAGGTTTTACATTTTAATGCAATTATTCTCATCTGACTAGGGAAGGATACTGAGAATCGTAGAAATGGCGGCATAACGTGACTGCCTTATCTGAAAATAAAATCTATTTTAAGAAATGTAATTGTGACTCCCATAGCAATGTTTGATTATACTTATAGTACAATACTTGACCATATCTACTTTTAAAAAAAAGCACAGAAAGGAAATGGAACCTATTTGCCATTAAAAGTTCTGTGTTCCTACACATCAACTTATAAGAATAGAATTTAAATAAATGATTCACACAAAAAAATTGTTCTTGTTTTCATATTTTGCCTGTTGTTCCTACAATTAGTCTGTATGTTCTGTTGCTACCTCTCAAACCAACTCTGAGCAGTGACATTGAGAGTTTCTGAACTTGAAAGGAGTCACAAATTTAAATGCATACTAAAATCACAAAGGAACATTTCACTTGAAATGAAAAGCCGATAAAGGCTGGCCAACAGAATGAGACATTTCCAAGTTTCTCTGATCTTAGCTTCTCAGTAAACTTTTCAATTAAATTTCTATGAGCTCTTTTTATGCAGAAGAGATCTGCACATAACATCTCTCACTGAAAAAGAAAGAAAAAAGAAAGATAGAAGGAAAGAGAAAAAGAAAGAAAGAAAAAAACAGAACTGGAAACATGGAGAAAAAACAGCTGCTGAGAGCTGAAACCAAATGGCAATGGCCATAACTAAAATGTGAGAAACTGAGAAATAGAATAGGTAGAGCAATAGATTTGAGTGCATGACTCCCCACTTATCAAAATAGTAGAATACTTTGTTGCTATGGTGAAAAGGTAGCAGAGGGACATTTTGAGATTAACTCAGCAGGCCTAGGGACCAGTCAATGCCAGCGAGCAGTCGCTCTGCATATGTCATGTCACTGGACTTGATGCTGACTTCACAAACACCTTCAGAGAGAGATGAAGCATAAGAATGAGTGGCTGCCTCCTGTTCACCCGCCTGCCCCCCTCCTCCCCTCTTTTTAAGTAATAGACCAACCACTTACTTTCAGGCTGCTTTGTTTAATGCTGTTAGGCAGCTCCGGCCTCACCAGGGAATTGAATTTCCATTGAATTGTCTGGAATGATTCTGAAATATAAAGGAAAATTATTTTAATGTTGTTTTCTCCTGCTTGAATTTCATTTCCTAATAAATTTTATTAAACTTTGCTTTATTAGCATTTTCAATTAATTTCAATATTATCATGAAAAAGAATTGATGGATTAGTGAAATCTGAAATGGAGTGAGATTAAATACTCTCCTTGAATATTTTAATTTTCTCTCTGTTCCTTCTTTTGCTCCTTCCCATCTTGTTCTCAATCATACTCACATTCTTCTCTTATTTTTTTTTACGGATTCATGCTCTCCTTAATAATTCAAGTCTCATGATTACTCACAGGCAGAGTGACTCTGGTCACAGAAAATGAAAGTGGCTTTGAACGTTAGGGTTTGAGCATCTATTTGTTCACGGACTAAAGGAATTCATTGGGATAGTACAGGTCAGACTGGCACTGGTCCACTGTCTTCTTCCTCCTAGGAGAATTAAAAATATTGAAACTACTTGCTTTTAAATTTCTCATGTCTTAAAATGAGATTTATGTTTACTCTATAATTCCAATACAGTTTGAAAGGATACAAAATGCATAAAAGATTCAGGACAATAAATATCATAAAGTAAGTGTTATTAAAAATTTTTAAATTAAGTACACCCACATGTATACTAATTATGTGATTTAATTATATTTTTGTCCAGTTTACTTATCTTAGAACCAAGGCACAAAGACTAAAGAGATAAATACAATTACAGCAATTTTAATAATTATACATTTTGTAGAAGAAAATATATTCTTTTCACATTATTTCCTTGGTAACAACACTAAGCCAAAATAATAAAGGCTAGCATGAACATTTTCTTGTGAGAGGCATAAATGGAATTATTTTCCCAAATTACTATTGATTACCTAAAATCATTTTCTATAAAGGTCATTTTAAATTGGCCATGCTCATTATTCAAGAGCCTATTATTCTGATTTGAATTGAAATGGGCATTTCTTATTATAACCTATATAGAATGATACATTATGTATTATTATAATTCCAGCATGTACATTCATGAAATACTGAAAAATAATATGAGTGACTCCAAAGTATTTTAACTGTAGCAATGAACACAAATTTTGCTCCTCAAAAATTTAAAGGAAAATTTTTCATGGACATTTAACAATTTTGAAGTTATTAGCAATGTGGAAATAAAGCCAAATGAAAACACCGGCCTTCCTCTCGTGGCTCCTCTTTGCAAACAGACATGATCAGGCATGGGCTACAAAGTATTACTTATAACCATGCTCGTTTCATGACAAAAACTTTTCTGTTGTTTTGAATGAATGTCATCATGAAGTAGTGATGGGTACCCTAATGCAGATCTTGTTTTACAAATGTAAATTGACGTGATGATGGTAAGCAGAAGTGTGGACATTCCGGGATCTGGTAGTGTGTTGTCAAGAAAAGTTCAAAACTGATCTAATGCATCCATCTTCCATAAAGCCAAACCCATCATCCCCCATGCTCTTTGAACATTCCAAATTTGCCCTAGGTACATATTATATTATACTTGTCCCAAGGACCAGAATTTTTTAAAAACTCCTAATTATGGTATAATAATTATCCTTTTTTATTTTCTCTATTTATCAAATGAAAATGTTCTGAAAAATTCTAGGAATAGGGAATTGAGGTTGATGAAAAAGTATTGATTTACTGACTTAGACTCGAAATTAAAATAAGTATTCATTAGTGAAAAATTAAAATATGTATTTTTGAGTGAGAAGTTTAAGTTGAAGAGGACCAACAACAGTGAGAATAGTGTTTTTGTATAAAATATTTAAGGAATAATTTCTCTAGGAGATTTTTAAAATGTATTTGCTTTTGCATCCTTTAATGATACCATACATACCTTTCCTCTTCAGTTTGTATCCTACTTTGCCTTCTATTTTTGTGATAAAATACAGAACAAAAGCAAATTAGGAAGGAAAAGTTTTATTTGCTCTACAAATTACCATCAGTCATGGGGTACAGCCAAGTAAGAATGTGGAAGCAGGAACTGAAGCAGAAACCATGGAGGAGTGCTGCTGACTTGCTTGCTCGCCATTTCCTGTGCGTTGTTTAGTCTGATTATACAACTTTGGACCCAGTTTTGGGCAGTGGCACTGCCTTGAGTAGATTTCAGACCAACCACATAAATCATTAATCAGAAAAATCCCAGACTTGCTTACAATCTCATGGACGTATTTTTCCCAATTGAGTTTCACTTCTCACATGACTGCAGTTTGTGTTAATCGAACAACAACCACAACAACAAAACAAAAACAAAAGCAAACAACCCTAACCAGGACAAGTTGGATATACCTTTTATTAACATGTAAATTTCTTAAACCAAATGGCAAATTTACAATTTTACAAATTCAAATTTTTTCCTTTTTTTATGATATTTTTTATTTACATTTTAAATGTTTTTCCCTTTCCCAGTTTCCCCATCTATAAGGTCCCTATCGCATCTCCTCCCCTTCTTCTATAAGGGTGTTCCCCCTATCCAACCACCCCCCCCTGCCTCCCTGCCCTGATGTTCTTACTGATGTCCCTTCCCCACTCTGAAGTTAACTCATCAGACTTAGCAGGACGTGCCTAGGCCAGCTGAGAGAATTCTCTTCTCATGGCTCCCTCATTTGATTATCTTGTTTTCTTCCCCTATACCTGATGCCTCCTTACCCTACCAACCTTAACCTCTCTCCTGCTTTTCACATATAATATTTTCTTCTCCCCAGCTTCTTCCTCCGCATCTTAGTTTCTCTTATTGCACATAAACTGATAGAATGAACTGATATTTCTTTCACAATGTAAAGGTTACATACATAATGGTGGACAGACGTTTCTTAGGAGGGAAAGTTTCAGATTCCCTTGGCCAGTACAGTATCACTTGACTTGCCAAATAACCGCTTTATGGTTTCCTGTCCATAAGCCCCCTATTCAATCCCCACACCCCTTCTTCTATAAGGCTGTTCCCCCTCTCAAACCTCCCCAGCTTGCCACCTCCCTGCCCAGATTTTCTCCTACACTGGGGGGTCCACCCTTGGCAAGACCAAGGGTTTCTCCTCCCATTGATTCCTAACAAGGCCATCCTCTGCTACAGATGCAGCTGGAGCCAGGGGTCTGTCCTTGTATACTCTTTGGTAGTGGTTTAGTCCCTGGGAGCTCTGGTTGGTTGGTAATATTGTTCTTATGGGGTTGTAAGCCCCTTCAGCTCCTTCAATCCTTTCTCTAACTCCACCAACTGGAAACCCATTCTCAGTTAAATGGTTTGCTGCTAGCATCCTCAACTGTATTTGTCTCCCTCTGGTTGAGCCTCTCAGGAGACAGCTATATCAGGCTCCTGTCAGCATGCACTTCTTAGCTTCATCAACATTGCCTAGGTTTGGTGGCTGTGTATATATATATATCGACTGGATCCCCAGGTGGGGGATGTTCTAAATAGTCATTCCTTCCATCTCTGCTCCAAATTTTGTCTCCATTCCCCTCCTATGCATATTTTTGTTCCCCCATTTAAGAAGGATTGAAGCCTCTGCACTTTGGTCATTCTTTTTCTTGAGCTTCATGTGGTCTGTGGATTTTTTTCTTGGTAATTCGAGATTTTGGACTAATATCCATTTATCAGTGAATACATACCATGTATGTTTTTTGTGATTGGGTTACCCCACTCAGGATGATATTTTCTGGTTCCATCCATTTGCCTATGAATTTCATGAAGTCATTGTTTTTGATAGCTGAGTAATATTCCATTGTGTAGATGTACCACATTTTCTGTATCCATTCCTCTGTTGAAGGGCATCTGGGTTCTTTCCAGTTTCTGGCTATTATAACTAAGGCTGCTATGAACATAGTGGAATATGTGTCTTTGTTGTATGTTGGAGCATCTTTTGAGTATATGCCCAGGAGAGGTATAGCTGGGTCCTCAGGTAGTGCAATGACTAATTTTCTGAGGAACCTCCAGACTGATTTCCAGAATGGTTGTACCAGTCTGCAATCTCATCAACAATGGAGGAATATTCCTCTTTCTCCACGTCCTCGCCAACATCTACTGTTACCTGAGTTTTTTATCTCAGCCATTCTGAATGGTGTGAAGTGGAATTTCAGGGTTGCTTTGATTTGTATTTCCCTGATGACTAAGGATGTTGAACATTGTTTTAGATGCTTCTAACCCACTTGATATTCCTCAGTTGAGAATTCTTTGTTTAGCTCTGTACCCATTTTTAAATAGGGATATTAGACTCTGCAGAGTCTAACTTTTTGAGTTCCTTGTATATATTGGATATTAGCCCTCTATCAGATGTACGTTTGGTAAAGATCTTTTCCCAATCCGTTGGTTGCTGTTTTGTCCTAATGACAGTGTCCTTTGTTTTACAGAAGCTTTGCAATTTTATGAAATTCCGTTTGTTGATTTTTGATCTTAGGACATAAGCCACTGTTGTCCCATTGTTGTCTTGTTAGGAAATTTTCCCTAGTGCCCATGTGTTCAAGCTTTTCCTCACTTTTTCTTCTATTAGTTTTACTGTATATGTTTTATGTGGAGGTCCTTGATTCACTTGGACTTAAGCTTTGTACAGAGGGGTAAGGATGGATCCATTTGCATTCTTCTACATGCTGACCTCCAGTTGAACCAGCACCATTTGTTGAAAATACTATCTTTTTTCCACTGGATGGTTTTAGCTCTTTTTTCAAAGATCAAATGAACATAGGTGTGTGGGTTCATTTTTGGGTCTTCAATTCTATTCCTCTGATCTATCTGTCTGTCTCTGTACCAATACCATACAGTTTTTATCACTATTGCTCTGTAATACTGCTTGAGGTCAGGGATGGTGATTCCCCCTGAAGTTCTTTTATTGTTGAGGATAGTATTTGCTCTCCTGTGTTTTTTATTATTCCAAATAATTTTCTAATTGTTCTTTCTAACTCTATGAAGAATTGAGTTGGAGTTTTGATGGGGATTGCATTGAATCTGTAGATTGCTTTTGGCAACATGGCCATTTTTACTATATTAATCCTGCCAATCCGGGAACATGGGAGGTCTTTCTATCTTCTAAGATCTTCAATTTCCTTTTTCAGAGACTTGAAGTTTGTGTCATAAACGTATTTCACTTGTTTGATTAGAGTCACACTGAGTTATTTAATGTAATTTGTGACTAATGTGAAGGGTGTCATTGCCCTAATTTTTTTCTCAGCTTGTTTATCCTTTGAGTAGATGAAGGCTACTGATTTGTTTGAATTAATTTTATACTCAACCACTTTGCTGAAGTTGTTTATCAGGCTTAGTAGTTCTCTGGTGGGACTTTTGGGGTTCACTTAATATACTATCATATCATCTGCAAATAGTGATATTTTGATTTCTTCCTTTCTAATTTGTATCCCTTTGACCTCCTTTTGTTTTCTGATTGATCTGACTAGGACTTCGAGAACTTTATTGAATAAGTGGGACAGAGTGGGCAGTCTTGTCTAGTCCCTGATTACTGGGATTGCTTCAAGTTTTTCTCCATTTAGTCTGATGTTGGCTTCTGGTTTGCTGTATGCTTCTGGTTTTACTATGTTTAGATATGGGCCTTGAATTCCTGATCTAGGGTCTTAACAATGAGAACTCACTTAGTTTTTCAGTGATAGACCTTAAATCCAAAAAGAAAAAATTCTTAACCTGTGTTTTCTCACTTTCAAATGGACAGGATGTTCTCGTCATGCTAGTCCATCTTCGCAACTTTGTTTCTATACACTTGCAACTCTAAATCTAGAATAATCTTATGCACTTAATATATTTGGATATTGAGTCTTTTGGTGCCACCTTCTGGCATGAATCATTATGTAAGCTATTTAAAGCTCTAACAAAGATTAAATTAGATGCTGTTAAGTTTGTTCAGTGTACAATTTTCTGCTTTGGTGGTAATTTATTTGATCTGAAGTCAGTATCTGAAGCTTGAAAATGTGAAACTGACTGGAACTATAAGATAGCATTGTTCATTCTCAGTTAAATACTTACTAATATAATAAACCTACATGAAAACACAGAAGCTAATAATACAGCTTAGTGATCTTTACATTTTAAATCATTTTTATTCAGTGTTTAAATATTGCTAATTAATATAAAATATCATTTTCTTATGAACAAGAAAACATAGGACTCAAGACTGAAATGTGGTTTTGATTAATTGCACTTGACCTTTTATTTTCTTTTTACACACTACCTTGTGAGGATAAATTATTAAATATTAATAATTATTAGGTTAATTGCTATTAGAATGAAACTTATTGCAAGTTTGTATTTGTCATTTTCTTGGTAAAAAAGTACACAGATAAAAGTAGAACCATTTTCCCCACCAAGATTCTAGTGTCTAGTGTCTAGTCTATTTTCCTTTCACAATGAAATTCATGTGTCCCCTGCCTCCTACCTGTTACTTCGCTTCTGTGGGTGTGTGGATTATAGCATGTAAAACCAGTTTCTTAATCTATTTAAAAGTCCCAATACAATAAGCAAAGTCTTCCAAAATACTTGTTATTTAATTTAGCACTTAACTCATACTATATAAATATACAAAATAGCTAAAATCATTATTACTAATTTTTTTACTTGCTGATTTTCAAGAATTTCTCCATCTATTAGCATAATTTCTACATTTAATCTAAAATACTGTAGCTATCATCTAACAAATTAACTATCCCTTAAGTTGAAAACAAATGTCTTTCAATATTGTATAGTAATCATTTTACTTATTTGTATTGTAAATATTATGAAGGTCGCTTATTCATTTCAGAATCAAGAGTTTAGTTATGAAGGCTTATAGAGAATTAGTTTTTAGAACAATTGATCAAGCGTTGAAGAATCAGAGATATTCTCCTTAGTGACAGTTGACTGGGAAGTTGCCATTTCATATCTCTCTAAAAAGACTTTCTAAAGATGGGTTGTTTCACTGATTACATACATAATTACTTCTTCATTACTGCTTTACAGATTGATTTATTATTCCCATGACATTTCTCATCTCTCTTAAAAATGACAGCCACCTACAGCTGACCAGCTTCTTCTGGTTGGTTTGATTTCTGTGATTTCTGTAAAAAAAATAAAGAAAATTTTCTGAAATAATTGATTGATAATTCTAAATTACATTTATTGTAGTAGAAATTATCATTATTGTAATAGGATTTTATTTAATATCAGTAATGGTAGCTTGTCTCTTATATGTATGAATTTGTAAGTAGTCATGCAAGCTTCTTTGTAGAAATGATAGTTTGTGGAGCACAGGGATAGCTCAGTGGTTAAGAATCCTTACTGTTGTTCTAGAGGACACAAGTTATTTCCCAGAACCTACATGGGACAGTTTGCCACTGTCTATCACTCTAGATCCAGGAAAATTAATATCTTCTCTTCTACTTTTTAGGGGTACACAAACACGTGTAGTGTTTACACATACAGAAACACACATGTAAATCAAATTTTTTTATATACATATATAATTAGATAGTGATATATATATATGGAAATGTCGATGTGGCTATATAGGTAGTTATAATGAAAGACAGAAAAGAAGAAATAGCACAGCATTTATAAAGTCCAGAACTTGCCAAAGTTTGAACATTTGGGGCTGTTCTCTGAAGATAAGATGTGAGACGTCACTGTAGTCTTGCCATTCAAATCATTTTATTATAATACTCATCATGATTTACCAGTTATTCCAGATGTTATTGAATTGCTGAATTATTAATATATTTTAGTATTTCTTGCACATAACTGAAGTATGAACTTTTTTGTTCTATTTGAAATCAGTAAAAGAACCCAAATATGGGAATATTGAAATTCTGAATATCCGGTATTTAGCTTTTTTAGGAATAATATACTCTGAAAATCAATTTCTGTGCATCTTAATGGTGTCATATTTTATAAATGTACCAAGCCTTATACTATCTTATGTTAATGCTGAACCTTGATTTGACTCATCTTCATAATTTGAATAATAATAAATGCCTACAGTGTATTTGACTGGCTTGTGTAGTGATATTCAGTAAATGAAATAAAAAAGTGAATGAATTGATCGAAGAGGGATTTCACCAGGAGGAAGTTTTTAGAGTAAACTTCTTTTTGAACTTGAGAAGGCCTTTAACTTATCTGAGGCTTTGTTTCTTCATGTGTGAAATAAGGGGTTTAGAGTCAATAACCCTTTCAATCTTATCAGCTTTGAAATTCTCTGAGCATATGCCTCTGCTAGCCAGATGAATATGGATGTAATGGGAAACCTGATTGTGTTAATTTCTTTTGTTCTCAGGGCTGAAAAAGAATTTCAAGATACCTAAATAAAAATGGACAATGTTTCAAGTACTGTGTGAGCCACATTTGTTTCAAATGTGTTATTATAAAATAGGTTTTATGTTTCTAATTAAAGGAGTAAGTTATTGGCACTCTTTGGTTAAGTCTTACCCAAATTTTATGCAATAATTTGATGCACAAAGAGGAAATCTATAAGGATATGAAAGACAAGGAAACAGATGCTGGTGTTCTGAGTTGAATAAGGAAGGGCATCAGATAAATGTAGACAGGATTCAAGAAAGTGGGGTCCATGACAGGCAGGACACTGTTATAAAGTGTTGTCACCAAAAATTGGATGTTTATGTGTTTGTGTGTGTGGGGTGTGTCTATGTATCTGTATGTGTACATACAGTCACAGTCACATGCATATCTATATACACACCTTGTTATGTTGGAGGATGATGAATGTGTGGAAATGCTCACAATAATTATATTGTGTTAATCTCAGAGTGGGAATCCCTTCAGTTGGATACTGATAGAGAGGAACCAGAGTTCTGACTCTAAAAGTGCGTATGAACCATGGACAGTGGGAGTGCCTGAAGCAGTGGTGATAATAGTTTGAAACAAAAAATACAGGTTATTTTAAAGTTTAAAATCACAACCACCTTATCAGTGCTGTTATTTATATTTCTATAGTTAAAGTAAGTCGCTTGATAAAAACTTACTTTATAACTCATTTACATGAGCTATTGAGAGCTCAGAATCAGGTTTTACTTTAAGAAATCCCACATTTGCCAGGCATTATGGTGCACACCTTTATTTTTTAAAAAAGATTTATTTATTTATTATATATAAGTACACTGTAGCTGTCTTCAGATACACCAGAAGAGGGCATCAGATATCTTTACAGATGGTTGTCAGCCACCATGTGGTTGCTGGAAATTGAACTCAGGACCTCTGGAAGAGCAGTCGGGTGCTCTTAACCGCTGAGCCATCTCTCCAGCCCTGGTGTACACCTTTAATCCAAGCACTTGGGAGGCAGAGGCAGGTAGATCTATGAGTTCAAGTCCAGCCTGGTCTACATCATGAGTTCCAGTGTAGACAGGGCTACACAGAGAAATCCTGTATTGAAAAACAAATATAAAAATAAAAACAAGAAATCAAAGCAAAAAACCCAAACAATAAAAACAAATAAATAAAACAAAAACAAAATGAAAAAAAAACCCACAATTGCCCATGGAATGAATATTATTCTGGATCATTTAGTCAAAAGTTCATTCATTTTTGCTTAGTGTCCACTGTGTTTTATACACTGGTGATTGATTTTTGTTAATGTTCACTAGGTATACTTTTTCTCTTAATTTTTTCATATATCACTTTAGCGGATTAAACAGCAAGTGCCTGGGTATAGTTTCGACAGTATTCAAGCTATTCATTTTCACATCTTTCTGTATTTCTGGTTTGATGTCATGTGAAGTTGTTAGCTGTTAACATTCAAATAATCTCATTTTGGTTGTTTTTTTCTAATATGGTAATAGTATTCGTATGCAAGCATCATAGTCTTAGATTTTATACTTGGTTTTCATTTTACTTTTCTCCCCAAATTTTAGTCCAAGAAGTCTTTCTTGATGCAGTTTTCATTGATAGTACCATTGATATAGTAAACCAATCCAATATGTACTTCATTTCTGTGTTCTCTGAATTGGAGGTTTTCTTAGCGTTGCATTCTCTTTGTCTATATTAACCAAATGTTCCATAAGTTATTTATTTTTTCTGCTTGATCTTTTACCTATAACTAATAGTTATTGAAAATATACACAATAACTTAAGATTGAGGACTTCCACCAGCTTTCAATCTTTAAGACCAAATATCTTGAGTATTTAATTAATATTAATTTTGTGTGATTTTGTTTATTTTATTATAGACTAATGTGGTTTAAAAGTCTTTAGTATAGAGTATGCATGTTTCTTTTAGCATCTTTTTAAAATATATTTATGAAGGAAAATTTTATTTTTGTTCTATTTTTTAAAATGTTTTTAGGTAGGGTATTTCTTTTTTAATTTTCTTTTTCTTGGACATTTTATGTATTTTCATTTCAAATGTTCTCCCCTTTCCCCATCTCCTATACTCCCTCCCCCTCCCCCTCCTTCTATGAGGATGTTCCCATGTTCCCATTCCTACCCACCCACTCCATCCTCAACAACCTGGCATTCTCCTATCAAATATGTAAAGAATAAAAGAAATCAGGAGCTTTGAGAAAATCAGCAAGATATATAAACCCTTAGCTAGACTAACCAGAGAGCACAGAGACAATATCCAAATTAACAAAGTGAGACATAACAACAGAAACTCAGGAAATTAAAAAAATTATCAGATCCTACTACAAACGCCTATACTCAACAAAAATGAAAATCTTGATGAGATGGACAATATTCTAGACAGATATCAGGTACCAATGTTAAATCAGGGTGAGATAAACCATTTAAACAGTACAATAATCCCTAAAGAAATACAAGAATTCATTAAATGTCTCCCAACCAAAAATAGTCCAGGACCCGATGTGTTTAGTGCCAAATTCTATGAGACCTTCAAAGAAGACCTAATACCAATACCCTTCAAACTATTCTACAAAATAGAAACAAAAGTAACACTACCACAATTATGCTTATACCTAAACCACACAAAAACCCTACAAAGAAAGCGAACTTCAGACCAATTTCCCTCATGAATATTGATACAAAAATACTCAATAAAATTGTCACAAACTGAATCCAAGAACACATCAAAAAAATCATTCTCTTAGCATCTAGTTTGTTTTCTACTTCTCATATCTTTTGAGAATTATCTCTGATTTAGCTTCTGTAGGGAAGGTAATATGTGTTATCAGACTGTATTGAGTCTTATTCATTTGGTACTCATGGTGTCTGTATACTAATTTGCAGATTAAGAAACAAAATAAAAATAAACAAAAGATTACTTTGCTTGTACTTTTTGTCACTTGTTCGTTGATGAGGATAGTAGGTGATTAATAGCAAATTTCTTGTGGAGGGTAGGTTAACTCTAGGGCAGCAGGGCTGTAATAAGACTCGGTGGTTTTCTATCCTTATAAAGATTGGACTTTGTAGGAAATTAAAAGAGAACTACACTTAGAAAGCAAGGCACAGGACATAAGGCATAGCAAAGGGACTACTTTCTAGGTTTACACTGGTGCCATGTTTTCCTGAGCATTGTAGTTTCCATGTGAAGTGTACATACACAGCAACATGTTTGAGTCATGGATGAAGAAAACTGAGCTCCTGTAATCACATTATGAGGGCCAGTTTAGGCACATGCTCATTCTCCTGTACAGTTGAAGAGAGAAGTTATCTTACCAGGCTGGAAAAGAAACACGTTCTGGTTATAAGTGGAGAAATTAAAATATTATTGTAGAGGTATTTAATACAGATGTACTTAGACATAAAAGCTCTTAAAATAAGCTGAGGAGGAGGGCGATCATGTAGGAGGACCAGCAGGGTCAATTAACCTGAATGCCCAAGATCTCTCAGACACTGGACCACTAACCAGACATCAAACACCATTTGATCCATTGGACTTGGGTTGAATAAGCATTCAGTTAACATTTATTAACAGTAAATGAACAGTTCTTATAGTATATTATTAATATTCACCCAAGTTAGAGTAAATGTTCACTATGAAAGAAATCGCACCTAAATACATAAAATGAACAACCATGTATGTTATATTGTAGTCACACATAGATTTGTGTGTGCACATTACATGTATTACTTCAAGATCCCACCTATAGAGAGAACATATGATGTTTTTCTTTCTGAGATTGCATATGCTTTATTGTAACATGCATTAACGTAGTGATAAAGGCAATACTATAAATAACACAACAAACATCTGAGAGCAAATATATTTATGGGCTATATTGGGTACATTTCTACTGCTGTGATAAAACCAATGCAACTTAAAGGATAAAAATATCATTTGGTCTTACAGTTCCAGGAAGCTAAGAAATCTGTTATGGTGAGAAATAGGAGTACTGTATAGCTGGCCTGGGTCACTGGAACTGGTGCTGCAGGATCACAGCTTGAATTGCAAGCCTGAAAGAGAAAGGGCAAAGTGGATACATGGGGAGGCCTTCAACGTTCAAAGCTGCCTCCAGAACATCCTCCTATAGCAAGGCTGTAGCTCCTAAGCTCCTGCAAACATCACCACCAAGGTGATCAAGCATTCAAATGCCCATGCTATGGGGAATAATTTTTCTTGAAACGACATGAGGAACATCTTAGCCTTCTATTGCTATTGATGATTAAAAAACCAGGACCAAATGAATTTGGGGAGTGAAGGGATTATCTCTGCTTGCAGTTTATAGTTTATGAGGACGAGAAGACAGGGCAAGTACTCAAGGCAGGAGTCTGAAGGCAGAAACTGAAGCAGAGGCCATGGAAGAGTGCTGCTAACTTGTTTGATGCCATGGCTTACTTATCTTGCCTTCTTTAATATCCCAAGAACACCAGTCCAAGACTGGAACTACCTACAGTTGGCTTAACCGTATCGCATCAATTGTTGATTTAAAATGTTCTGCACACTTGCTTATAGGTCATTCAGATGGAATTATTTTTGAACCTCAGTCTTTCCTTTTAAAGATTATTCTAGATTATATTGAGTTTACCCAAAGCTAACCATTTTAGACAGTTTAACAAAATTGTGTACAATAAGCTTGCTTTACTTTCTATAAAAGGTCATAAATATTTGAAATTATCTTTCTCTTTGAGAACAAACATTTGAATCTCTTAGGAGAGAATAATTTTAGATTTGGCCACAATTTAATACAAAATAACTTTGAGGGCCCTGAATTAATGATTAACAAAGAAATAAACTATCTATTTTCTTCTAAGCATCCTTGGGCAGTCTAAAAGCAAATAATCTTAAAGCAACATTTTGAGCATATTTTGTTTCACTTAGAGATTCAGATGAAAGTTTCTCAGTGTTTTTGCATCCACACATTAGCCTTGCTTTATTTAGCTATAGACAGACACACTGTGCAAATTTATGTCTCTGAAAATAAGTTCCACATCAGTCAAACACTGTGTGAACTTGAAGAAATAATTCATCGGTGGAGGATGAGAGAAGTATTGTGTTCTCTGTTTCAGAGACCCTGAGGATTACATTAGAATAAAGTGTTTATTAAATGGTCACTGCTCCTGTATTATTTAAATACCCATTTATGGTTAAGAATAGAACATAATAGAATCCTACTAGAATATGATGTGCTATGAATATTGATGTGTGGCAGAGCAAAAATCACTAAGTTAAGATTATTTATACTCCTGTAATATATCTTTTTGAAATATTTTATATTATCAGTTCCAATCCTTTGACTCAACTGAAATTATAATCCTCATAACTTACATCAACCAACACATGCCTACACATACAATACACCTATACGTGTGTATTTATCACACATAGAAACCTACACAGAAACACACTCACATACAGTACACACATATACAAGCATTCACACATAACACATGTGTGAATATACATACACACATTTCTACACATACAGATTGTCTAATATGAATTCCATTTTGAAAATATGATATAAGTAGTACAATAAGGTATGTGGAAAAACTATAGCCATTTAAATATTTTGAAATGTATACGCTCTTATTGATTTTTAATGGTATTTTACCTTATTTTAGCTCATCATATATTTTAGAATTGTGTGATATAATGGCTTGTAAGACTCAAAATCTGATTTTTTTATTGTTGAGCAGAAACAGTGAACACATAAAAGCATGTGCGTATTTCTATGGCTTACAGAAGAGATTTATTTCTTTTACATCAGAGATTAAATACTAGTTTCTATTTTTTTCTTTTACTCCTTTATCTCTGCATTTCTTAACAAACATTTCCCAGGAGAAGAGTAAAATCTCATAATGTAAAATACATTATATTCTAATGTCTCTTTATTCACATTTTTCCTTCAATTCAATAATGATTTTATGATAAATTACTAACAGATAAGAAGTTGATAGAAATTGACAATATTCATTCAATAAGGGAGTCACAAGACAGCTATAAATTAAATTATCTCAACATAACATTTTTATGTAAAACTCCTTGCTGTAAATAAGTGCTTTTGAGGGTGGCCAGTGAAGCAATTAACAAAGTCTCACCTGTGAGAGATCTGTCCACGATGGAAAGACCCATCAAGTCATTCATTTCTTCTTTTGAGTCATCTGGGAATGAGTGGATCATAGTTTAAATTAAAATATACTTTAGAACAATGCAGGAATATATATATATATATGTATATATATATATATATATATACATATATATATATTACTAAACTGGAACATACATATATGCTGAGGATCTGGTGCAGACCGATGCAGAACCCATGCATGTAGCATTGGTCTCAGTGAGGTCATATGTGTTGTTCTTACTGTAGTTTAAAGGTCTAGTTTCCTTGGTCTTGGTGTTCTCTATTCTCTCTGGTTCTTATATTCTTTTGTCTCCACTTCTGTTAGACTCCCTGAGTTCTGCGGGGAGGGATTTGCTAGACCCAACTAAATTATATTTGTATCCCAAGCCCGCCCTCCCTCCCTCCCTCCCCCCCCTCTCTCTCTCTCTCTCTGTGGACTTTTGTATTTGTTCCCATTTGCTGTAGGATGAAGTGTATCTAGCACAGGCTCAATAAGGCTCTGACTGATCTATGACAATAACAAATATCAATACTTTTTATAAAAAGAATAATATAATACTGTCACGTGTTTTATTTATTCCAGATTCCAATATTTTAAAATGAACTGCAGCAATAATAATCAGAAGAAGAAAATATTTAAGAATATATCAATTCACACAAAAAAGACATTTGAAAAAGTTTATTAGTCCTGCTATTTTTATTTTTTACCGTTTTTATTGGATATATTTCTTTATTTACATTTCAAATGTTCCCTTTCCCAGTTTCATGTCCATAAGCCCCCTACACACTCCACCTCACCCGTAAAGGTGTTTCCCCCCCCAATTCACCCCACCTTACCACTACCCCCCTCTGACATTATGCTGCACTGGGGGATCCAACCTTGGCACTGGTGCCCAACAAGGCTATTTTCTGCTACATAGGAAGTTGGAGCCCTGGGTCAGTCCATGTTTAGTCTTTGGTTAGTGGTTTAGTCCCTGGAAGCTCTGGTTGGTTGACATTGTTGTTCTTATGGGGTCGCAAGCCCCTTCAGCTTTCTCTAATTCCTCCAACGGGGGTCACATTCTCAGTTCAGTGTTTTGTTGGTAGCATTTGACTGTGCATTTGACATGTTCTGGTTGTGTCTCTCAGGAGAGATCTATGTCTGGTTCCTGTCAGCATGCACATGTTAGATTCATCATTCTTATCTAGTTTTGGTGGCTGTATATATATATATATATATATATATATATATATATATATATATATATATATATATATATGTGTGTGTGTGTGTGTGTGTGTGTGTGTGTGTGTGTGTGTGTGTGTACACACACACACACACACACACACACACACACACACACGGGCTACATGTGTTCTGAATGGCCATTCCTTCATTCTCTGATCCAAACATTGCCTCCATTTCCCCTCCTATGAATATTCTTGTTTCCCCTTTTAAGAAGGAGTGGAAGCATCCACATTTTGGTCATCCTTCCTCTTGAGCTTCATGGATTGCATCTTGGGTAATTCGAGCTTTTAGGCTAATGTCCAATTATAAATGAGTGCATACAATGTATGTTTTTCTGTGATTGGGTTACCTCACTCAGGATATTTTCTAGTTCATTTCATTTGCCTATGAATTTCATGAAGTCATTGTTTTTGACTGCCGAGTAGTACTCCACTGTGTAGATGTACCACATTTTCTGTTTCATTCCTCTGCTAAAGGGCCTCTGGTTGATTTCAAGCTTCTGGCTATTAAAAATAAGGCTGCTCTGAACATATTTCTTTGTTGTATGCTGGAGCATCATTTGGGTATATGCCCAGGAGAGGTATAGCTGTGTCCTCAGGTACTGCAATGTACATTTCCCTGAAGAACCTCCAGACTAATTTCCAGAGTATTTGTACCAGTTTGTAATCCTACCAACAATAGAGGAGTGTTCTTCTTTCTCCTCATCCTTGCAAGCATCTGCTGTCACCTGAGTTTTTTATATGAGCCATTCTGACTGGTGTGAGGTGGAATCTCAGGGGTGTTTTGATTTGCATTTCTCTGATGACAAAGCATGTTGAACATTTCTTTAGGTGCTTCTCAGCCATTCGATGATATTCCTTAGCTGAGAATGTTTTGTTTAGCTCTGTACCCCATTTTTTAATAGGGTTATTTGGCTCTCTGGAGTCTAACTTCATGAGTTCTTTGTATATTTTGGATATTAGCCCTCTGTCAGATGTAGGATTGGTAAAGATCTTTTCCAATCAGTTGGTTGCCGTTTTGTCCTAACCACACTGTCCTTTGCCTTACAGAAGCTATACAGTTTTATGAGATCCCATTTGTCGATTCTTTTTTTTTTTTTTTTTTTTTTTTTTTTTTTGGTTCTTTTTTTTGGAGCTGGGGACCGAACCCAAGGCCTTGTGCTTCCTAGGCAAGCGCTCTACCACTGAGCTAAATCCCCAACCCCCCATTTGTCGATTCTTGATCTTAGAGCATAAGCCATTGGTGTCTTGTTCTGGAAATTTTTCCCAGTGCCCATGTGTTCCAGATGCTTCCCTAGTTTTTCTTCTATTAGTTTGAGTATATTCTGGTTTGATGTGGAGGTCCTTGATCCACTTGGACTTAAGCTTTGTATGGGGTGATAAAAATGGATCGATTTGCATTCTTCTACATGCTGATCTCCAGTTGAACCAGCAGCATTTGCTGAAAATGCTATCTTTTTTATCCCTATTTTTAAAAGATTATTTGCATTTAGTCTTACCTTAGGTCTCTGTGCTATGTAGTCTCTGGTTCCTGGTAACCCAAGGAGTGTCAGTAGTGGGTTGCTTCTTGTGGAGTAAGCCTCAAGTCAAATCAGATGTTGGTTAGGTACTCCCACAAATTTTATGTCACACTTGTCCTAGCATATTTTGCAGGCAAGACATCAAGTACAGACCAAAGGTTTTCCAGTTGGGTTGGTATTTGTTGTTTCTCATTTGGTAGCCTTCAGAGTAGCTTCATATATTGAAGACACTAGAACATAGGAATAAACATTATATGTAGCACCAAGCCTTCCTCTACATGCTAAATGAGTTTGGGTGTTGTTCTCTGCAATGCCAGTTCCTGAAGTAACCTGTTGTCATTGTTATGGACAGTTTATGCCCATGTTCATTCTCCCATATAGTTGGAGAAAGTATTTATATTACAGACTAGAAGACAAACACATTCTGGTATATAAGAGGAGAAATTTAAATAATACTGTATGGGTAATAATAAATACGAAATGCTGTTTGTTAGTATGTATTTATTTAGAAATAAGAGCTCTTAAAATAGTGTAAATTTATTATAAAAAGCCTAATAAATAAAAAGATATGAAGTATACCAAATTAATGGGACATCATCTATCTGTCACAGTAGACTTCAATTCATCTAGAAGAGCCTCTTGGTGTGGAGGCACTGTAGCTTTAAACTGGATCTAACATTTCACTATCAAATGTATGTTATGCACTTATTTACTACCAAAAAATATAAAATAAAATAAATTGAAAGAGTTAGATTGAGGTAAACAATTAGCTTATATCCTCTTTTCTAAATCATGTCTGTTAACTCAAATCAGTCTTTCTCCATCACCTAATATTGTGTTTTTCTTGTTCTCATTTCTACATGTCTGTCAACTGGAGTTGGACTCTTTGAATTCCATCTCTCCATTATTGTGCACTTTGTCTAAGAGCACTCCCATTGAATCCTGAGAGTCTCTCGCCTACCAGGTCTCTGGCATTTTCTAGAGAGTCCCCCCACTTCCCACATTACAAGACTGCTTATTTCCATTCCTTTTATTGGCCCTTATGGTTTCTCTTCTGTCACCCCATATCTGATTCCATTCCATTCCCCTTTTCCTCCTTCTCTTCCACCCAAATCCTTCTCCACCTCTGCCTCCTGTGATTGTTTTGTTCTCCCTTCTAAGTGGAATTGAAGCATCCTCACTTGAACCTTCCAGCTTGTTCAACTTCTTAAGGTCTGTGGGTTGATCCTAGGTATTATGTATTTTTGACTAAAATTCATTTATCAGTGAGTACATACCACACATGTGCTTCTGGGTTTGAGTTAGTGCACTCAGGATGAAATTTTATAGTTCTGTTCATTTGCCTGCAAAATTCATGATGTCCTTGTTCTTAATAGCTGGGTAATATTCCATTGTGTAACTGAACTACAATTTTCTGAATGCATTCATTGGTTGAGGAACATCTGGTTGTTTCTAGTTTCTGGCTATTACAAATAGGCCTGCTATAAACATAATGGAGCAGGTGCCCTTATGGTATGATGGGACATCTTTTGGGTATATGCCGAAGAGTGGTATAGCTCGGTCTTTCGGGAGAACTATTTCAAGTTTTCTGAGGACTCACCAGAATGATTTCCAGAGTGGTTGTACCAGTTTACAGTCCCATCAGCAATGGAGGAGTGTTCCTCTTTCTTCACATCTTTGTCAGCATGCATTGTCACTTGAGTTTTTGGTTTTAGCCTTTCTGGTTGATGTAAAGTGGAATGTTAAGGTCATTTTGATTTCCATTTCTCTTATCATTAAAGACTTTGAACATCTCTTTAAGTACTTCTCTGCCATTAGAGATTCTTCTGTTGTAAATTCTCTGTTTAACTTTGTACTCCATTGTAAGCTCTGTTTAGCTTTTGTTTCTTTGTTTGTTTGTTTTGGAGGTTAATTTTTTGAGTTCTTTATATATTTTGGATTAGCCCTCTATCAGATGTAGGACTAGTGATGATTTTTTTCCCAATCTGTAGGTTGTCGATTTGTCCTATTGATGGTGTGCTTTGCACCAGTAGCTTTTCAGTTTCATGAGGTAACATTTATGAATTGTTTATCTTAGAGTCCAAATCATTAGAGATATCTTCAGGATATTTCCCCCCGTACCAATGAGTTCTAGGCTCTTCCCATTTTCTCTTCTATTAGATTCAGGGTATCTGATTTCATGTTTAGGTTCTTCCCTCACTTGGACTTGAACTTTTTGCAAGGCAATAAAAAAGGATCTATTTTCATTCTTATACACACAGATGCCAGTTAGATAAGCACCATTTACTGAAGATCCTGTCTTTTGTCTTAGATTGGTTTGAAAGTATTTGATTGAGTATTTTTGCATCTATGTTCACAGAGAAAACTGGCCTGAAATTTTATCTTTGTTTTATCTTTATGTCATTTATGTACGGGGTAACTGATGAATGGGACAATATTATTCTGTCTCTATTTTGTGAAGTCATTTGAGGATTTATTGGCATTAATTCTTTTATGGACCCTTTTCTACTAAAACTCTTGGGCTTTTGGGGGGGGTAGATTTTTAATGAAAGCTTTTACTTCACTTGAGGTTATAGATCTGAGCAAAGTGTTTATCTGATCTTCAGATTACTTTGGTAAGTGCTACCAGTTGAAAAAATTATCAGTATTTTGTAGATTTCCCAGTTTAATTTTGTACAGGTTTTTAAGGCATGTCTTTATGACGGTATTGGGAGCAAACCTTTTGGGTTTAGACTCCATCTTATGGAGCCTGACCTAAGGTTGAATGCAAGTTAAGAACAAACTGGCTTCTAGCACCATTTTCCAGATGACTCCCTAACAAATTTACACCTCCATGTCATAAGCCTCCCTCTGACACTTTACTTCTTAACAACCACCAATCAAGAGGAAAACAGAAGTTAAGTATATGGTTTGGCTCCTAGCACCAGCAAAAAATGTTAAAGGCCATAACGCGCCTCTCCAATTCCCCCAATCAGATGTGTGCTAAGCCAGGTACCCACTTCTTGCCTCTATAAAGTCTCAGGACTGCATCCTGCCAGATGGTGGTAGGGCCCAGTGTTGAGCTTGTGTAAAGGCACTCTAATATGGTGGCATTGGTTCTTTGGTAGTCTTTAGGGATTTACAAATGCTTCCAAACACAAAAGTATTTCTCTGCTATCTTTTATTATGCCCCCTTTCAATTCTGATTTTGATATTTTAGATGTTCTTTCTATGACATTTAGTAAATTTGTGTGAGGATTTATCAATATTACTAATTTTCTCAAAGAGTAAACTCTTTGCTTCATTGATATTTTAATATTGTTCTCCTTGTTATATTATTGATTTCAATCCTGAGTTTTATTATCTTTTGCAATCTTTTGATATCTTTCTCTTCTACAATATTTTTACTGTTCTTTTAAGTTTATAGTATGAGATTTATCCAATACACACACACACAGACACACACACACACACACACACACACACACACACACACACGCGCGCGCACTTAATGCTTTAACCTTCCCTCTTAGAACTGCTTTCATGGTGTCCCATAAGTTTGGGTATGTCATATGTTCATTTATATTCAATTTTAGAAAGTTTTTAACTTTTTTCTTTGTTTCTATCTTGACCTGTTTTTCTTTTCTTTCTTTTTATTATTTTTTTTAAAAATTTTTATTTGATATTTCTTTATTTACATTCCAAATGTTATTCCCTTTCCCGGTTTTCTGTCCATAAGCCCCCTATCCCCTTCCACTCCTCTTCTTCTGTAAGGGTGTTCCCCTCCCATCCATCCCCTTACCACCTACCCCCAACAATCCTTTACACTGGGGGTCCAACCTTGGCAGGACCAAGGGCTTCTCCTTCCACCGCCCAGCAAGGCGATCCTCTGCTACATATGCAGTTGGAGCCATGGATCAGTCCATGTATAGTCTTTCAGTAGTGGTCTAGTCCCTGGAAGCTCTGGTTGGTTGGCATTGTTGTTCTTATGGGGTTGGAAGCCCCTTCAGCTCTTTCAATCCTTTCTCTAATTCCTCCAGTGGGGGTCACATTCTCAGTTCAGTGTTTTGCTGCTAGCATTCGCCTCTGCCTACATCTCTCAGGAGAGATCTATGTCTGGTTCCGGTCAGCATGTACTTCTTAGCTTCATCATTCTTATCTAGTTTGGTGACTGTATATATATGGGTCACATGAGGGGCAGGTTCTGAATGGCTATTCCTTCAGTCTCTGCTCCAAACTTTGCCTCCATATCCCCTCCTATGGATTTTTTCCCCTATTTTAAGAAGGAGTGAAGCATCCACATTTTGGTCATCCTTCTTTTTGAGCTTCATGTGGTCCATGGATTGCATCTTAGGTAATTCAAGCTTTTGGGTTAATATCCACTTATCAGTGAGTGCATACTGTGTGTGTTTTCTGCGATTGGGTTACTTCACTCAGGATCATATTTTCTAGTTCATTCCATTTGCCTATGAATTTCATGAAGTAATTGTTTATGATAGCTGAGTAGTAGTCCATTGTGTAGATGTACCACATTTTCTGTATCCATCCCTCTGTTGAAGGACATCCAGGATCTTTCCAGCTTCTGGCTATTATAAATAAGGCTGCTATGAACATAGTGGAGCATGTGTCTTTGTTGTATGTTGGAGCGTCTTTTGGGTATATGCCCAGGAGAGGTATAGCTGGATCCTCAGGTAGTGGAATGTCCCATTTTCTGAGGAACCTCTAGACTGGTTGACCCATTTTTCATGCAGTAGTGACATGGAGACTTATTTACTTTTCAGGAGTTTGCAAATGTTCTGTTGTTTGATTTGTTTATATCCAGGTTTGTTTATACCTTGGTGGTCTGGTATGATGAAGGGAGTTATTTCAATTTTTTTGTGTTGATACTTGCTTTGTGTCTAAGTATGTGTGCAGTTTTATATAAAGTTCCATAGGGTGAATAAAAGAATGAATATTATTTTGTGTTTAGGTGAAAGGCTCTGTATATGTCTATTAGCTTTTTTTGTTTCATAATATCTGTTAGGTCTAGCATTTCTCTGTTTAGCTTTGTCTGAATAACAAGACTACTGGTAAGAATAGAATATGGAAGTGTCCCACTGTCAGTCAATATATAATTTAAACTCTCATTATGTTTCTTTACAAACTTGAGTATTCTTGTGTTTATGGTAATAAGGTTAAGAATTGAAATATTTTTTATGAGTATGTAGCATCTTTCCCCACCTCTTCTGAATTGTTCTGATTTGAATCCTTTCTGGTAAATATTGAAATGGCTACATAAGCTTTCTTCTTGGGTCCATTTGCTTAGAATATTCTTTTCTACCCTGTACCCTAAAGTTATGTGTAAATGTATTATTTGCTTTTCTATGCCTCCCTTCTTCCCAAGAAATGGCATAGAGACCTTTCTATATTAAAAGCTTCTTGCACAATAGCTTGGCAGACACTCATCAATAAAATAGAGACAATTCTATATTTATTATAAGTTTCTTGCACAATAGCTGGACAGATGTCCATCTATTGTAAACTGATTAGGCTGGCTACTTCCTAGCCACAGGACCTGTCCTGTTGGTCTCATCCTGGCTATCCATACTCCAGCAATATCCTCATGGTGACTCATTCATGTCACCTTACACAGGGCAAGCTGCCTTCTCTCCTCTCTCTCCCCCTGGGACCCTCTCTCTGGAACGGGAAGCTCCACCTTAACTCTCCTGCCCAGCTATAGGTCCTGATTAACCAGCCAATTATAGATGAAGAAAGACAATTTTTTTGCACAACAGTGATAGAGATGATGCTTCCTTAAAATGACAATGCCACAAGGTTAGTATTCCAGCTAGATTTCTGGGGTACAGAAATCAGAAACTGAATACACAGTGCACAAAACATTCCCCAATAGTAATGTACAGTTATATAGCCTTGATTTTGAAGTGTGTTTTTTGGAAGCAGCAGACAGATGAATCTTATTTTCACATCCATTCTTTTAGTCTATATCTTTTTATTGAGGAATTCTAATCATTGGTAGATAGAGATGCCGAAGACAAATAACTGTTAATTCCTATTATTTTCTTGTTTTTTTGTTGTTGGTAGGGGTGATCACAGTGGTATCTGTGAGTTTGTGTGTATGAGAGTGAGTTTTTCTCTTTTTTTCAATTTTTGCTGATCTGAAATCAGCTATTCTCAATGTGTTTATGGTTTTAATTAACCTCTTAGGTTAGAAATTTCCTTCTAGTATCATTAGTACAGATGGATTGATAGATAATTGTTGCTTAAACTTAGCTTTATCATGAACTGTTTAATTTCTCCATCCAGGGTGACTGAGAGTTTTCTGTGTATAGTAATCTCAGCTGGCATCTATGTTTTCTTAGATTCTACAGCACATTTGTCTGGATCCTTCTGGTTTTTAGAGTCTGTATTGAGAGTTGGGAGTGATTCTAATAAGACTGCATTTATGTATTACTTGGACTTTTAACTTTACAGCTTTTAGTATTATTCTATTGTTCTGCATATTTAATATTTTGATTATTATATGTCAAAGGCACTTTCTTTTCATATCCCATGTATTTAGTGTTCTGTATGCTCTTTGTTCCTGTTTAGGCACTCTTCTTTAGGTTAAAAGAATTTTCTGTGATTTTATTGAAAATATCTTCTGGTCCTTTGAGACTGGGAGATTGGATCTGGGGGAACAGAGGGAGAGGTGATGATCTGATCGGCAGTCAGACTACCTGCTTGCCTGGTCAGAGCAAGACTATTTCTTTTTTGACTGTAGATGTAAAGTTTAGCCAGCATCATATGTGACTTGTGTACCAGAATAGAACATCCAGTATTTTTCTCAAATGCCCATGAGGTTGATATTGATTCAGGTTGATATCGAACAGAATTTGAATGGAATGCAATGCATGGTGTTTTATTTGACCATAACTGTTTCTTGAGTATCTATATGTATTTATATTTGCCGCATAATATCTCATTATCATGGCCTTTCTGATTGCCATATTTTGATCCAGTTTCTATCCATACTATAAATATAGAAGGTATGCATAATATGTTAAAACCCAAAGTTCTTGTCATCCTGTTGCATTATTATGTTTGATAAATGCTAGAAAGCAGAAATTGCTCAGGTCCACACAAACACCACACACACACACACACACACACACACACACACACACACACAACACAGACAGTCAAATGCTATTTAATTTCTTTAAAGTTTGCTACTATCCTCAAAACAAAAATTAATCTGAGCTAACATGCTGCTGTTCTTTTGTGCTGAATTCTAGTATATCTTTCTAACTCTCACTTTCCTAGCTTGAATAGTTTCTTGTCAACCTGAAACTAGAGGAAGAGTTTTTGAAAATGAAACCTATATGGTTGGGAGTAACATTGCCTACCTGGAACTGCTGTGAAGCAAGACCCTGCATAACATCACTCTTATTATCCATATAAGGAGTTGGAGGAGAAGGTTGCTAGTCTAAATAATGAGTACAGGAAATCAAGAATGGGTACAGGAGAGTCAGAAGAAACCAAGAAGTAGGCCAGCACTTGGAATAAAAACAAAGAGGTCAGGAGATCAGTGAGGTGAAGTCGAGTCATTAGTACCCAGCTGCTTAATGAATTGAGCTCATAGAGTAGAAGGGTTGCCTAAAGAATGTGAAGTAGTTGAGTTCTCCTGTGGGGCTGGAAAGGCAGGTCCTGGAAGATCAGGCAGCTCCTTGAAGTATGTAGGAGGACTATAAGATACTAGTGTGGAAAGTAGAAGTAATCCAATAGGCAGAGACCTGTTGATATATAGGGGGGTCTTCTGTTAGAACCAGGTCAGTCTATGGGAAGAGAGTGAATGCTCCATCTGTTGGCTCAAGGGTGGAGAAATTAAGAATAACTAAGTGATTCTATAGAATTAAAAAGAGCAGGGTTCACTTGCCATATAAGCAGCAGTAGTAATGGAAGAGCACAGCTAGGCTTTGGTATGGGAACAAGCTCATGGTGGATTGTTTGAGAATTGAGTCAATAGATCTATATATTTGAATACAGATAGATATCTCAACTACACAGCAGTTTCAGACGATCTTTCCCTAGTTGTAAGTTAACAAGAAGTGATTATGCTCGGGAAGTCATAGTTAGACAGACAGAGCAGAGGGCAGCACACAAGTTATTGGGAATCCCAATTATTTGGAATTATTTGGAATAGGAGGTGTGGCCTTGTTGGAGGAGATATGTCATTAGGAGAAGGCTTTGAAGTTTCAAGGACTCTCAGTAATCTCTCTCTTTCTCTCTCTCTCTCTCTCTCTCTCTCTCTCTCTCTCTCACACACACACACACACACAGAGAGAGAGAGAGAGAGAGAGAGAGAGAGAGAGAGAGAGAGAGAGAGAGATCAGGATTGAGTTAGCTGAGGGTGTTTGCAGCCCCAATAGGAAGAAAAACATCAACCAAGCAGATACCCCAGAGCTCCCAGGAACTAAACTACCAATCAAAGCGTACACATGGAGTGACGCATGGCTCTAACAACATATGTAGCTGAGGATGGCCTTGTTAGGCATCAATGCGAGGAGAGGCCCTTGGTCCAGTGAAGCCTAGATGCCCCAGTGTAGGGGAATGAATGCCAGGGCTGGGAGGCAGGAGGGACTGGGTGGGTAGGTGGGAGAGCACCCTCACAGAGGCAGGAAGTAGGTGGCTGGGATGGGGGGTTTCTGGAGGGGAACTGGGAATGGAAATGATGTTTGAAATGTAAATAAAGAAAATTTCCAAGAAAAGAAAAGAAAAAAGAAAAAGAACGAGTAAGTTCTCAGTTGTTCCTGCCTCCAAACTTTTTTTTTGCCATCATAGACACTAATCTTCTGAAACAGTAAGCCAAATTAAATTATTTTATACTATGCCTTGGTCATAGAGTATTTTCCCAGCAATGCAAGATAGTAACTCAAATAGGATACCCTAGCTAACAATATAGAGAAGGGAATACTCAGTGTTCTATCTTTTCCATGTCTTGTTTTACCTAGTTAAGTTTCTATTATATTTAGTATTATCTTGGTGAAAATATGATTTTACCAAAGATATGTTGTACTCTGAATGTCAACTATTATTCCCTAGTATGTAGAAAACAACAACAAAAGCATGATTAAGCACATGTACCTTTCTCAAGTCTAAACCTCTTGGATGACAAGAATTAAGGTGGAATTTATTTGTGGTTTCAGCATTCTACTGGTAGACATGAGGATTAGAAAACATATCTGATGTCTTTAGAGAACTTTTGAAATACATAATGATATTTACAATATGTCTTAGTTACTTTTCTGTTTCTATGAAGAGACATCATGACGAAAGCAACTTATATAATAAAAGAATTTATTGGCATTTACAATCTTAGGGGTTAGTTTAGTCCATGATCACTAAGGTGTGGATGGGGGGAGGGGCAACAGGCAGAAAAAAACTTTGGAGAAGTAGCTGAGAGCTTCTGCATGGTAATACAAAAACACAGGGAGAGGGAAGAGAGGGAGGGAGGGAGGGAGGGAGGGAGAGAGAGAGAGAGAGAGAGAGAGAGAGAGAGAGAGAGAGAGAGAGAGGGAGAGAGGGAGAGAGGGAGAGAGGGAGGGGGATGTTTGCCCGGAAACCGGGAAAGGGAATAACACTCGAAATGTATATAAGAAATACTCAAGTTAATAAAAAAAAATCCAACCAAATAAAAGAGACAAATATTAAAAAAAAGAAAAAAAAGACTATTTAAACAAATGAATAGATGAATAAGTAAGTATTTATTTTACATTCTCAATATAACCACCAATATCAACTGTTATTACAATTTGCCTCTGCATTTCTTGTAGAGAGGGTTTCACTGCCAATAGTCAGAGAAACTGAGGCCATGAGGGAAGCCACGTATTTACAAAATTATTGATTTGTACTAGACGAAAAATTCCTCTAAAGTTAATCTAAATCTATCTTCTTTTAACAGTTTTATATGGGAGGTAAGGGCTACTCTTGTATATAGAATGCTATTGGAATTACACTAACTTAGTAACATCACAGTAGTAGTAAGTTCTTCTCTAAGGTCCATGGTTTTACCAGTCACAGGAAAGTGACAGGTTAGCAGAGTGGGCAGGAATTTCCTACAATTAGCAAGTCAAGTTAACTAAGATAGCTGTTGGTTATCTTCAAGCTACAAAGTGCTACAATTAATATATCACAGAACATCACAAAAATCATAATTGGTCAAAATGCAGAGAACATGCAGACTGTTGCATACTGATATTCAGAAGATCTATGTAGCATACAGTCCATAAGGCTCAGGGGACATTGCTGAAAAGGGGACATGAAGAAAAGGGCCTGGATAAGAGCTCTGACACAGTGTCATGTATAAGTGATGAAACAGCTGCCTCTATTAAATCCACACAATGTCTTTTTTAAACACAACCTGCATAATTAAATTGACAGTTGAGATCCCAATTCAGGTAGAAGAAATATCACAAGGCCCATCGTTAGATGAAGAGTTAAAAGCAATCAGTGACTTTAAGGAAAAATAAAACTTTCTCCAACAGCAAGCCCCTGTTATGTTAATTAATTCCAAGTGGTCATTCTAAAACATGTGAACATAAAGCGATACAAAAGGATCATAGCAAGTTGTTTATATGTATATATGTATGTATATATGTATGTATGTATGTATGTACATATTTCTAAATTTTTCCCTTTCTCTGTTTCTCTCTCTCTCTCTCTCTCTCTCTCTCTCTCTCTCTCTCTGTGTGTGTATGTGTTTGTGTGTGTGTAGTGTGATAATTATTAAAGAATATGTCACAAAGTTGAGAAGGTTTTGGAGAGGTGAAATCTAGTAAAGAAGTGATGTTGCTATAGTTCCTATGTATAAAAAAACACAGTAAAAATTCAGTAAGTGTTTAGAATAGGATTAATAGCCAATATATTTAAAGAACTTTGAAAACAGCAAATGATGCATCCAAGAAATTGTTTTATATATATAAATCAAATATTCTCAAAAGAAGAAATAAAAAATAACTTTAAAATTCTCATTGTCCTTAACAAGTATGGAAATGCAAATCAAAGCAACCTTAGTATTTTATCTTTCCCCAGTTAGCAACACTAAGGTATGAAAACAACTGATAACAAACACTAGCTAGGATGTGGGAAAAAGGGAATCCTCATTTACTATTAGTAAGATTGCAAAATGGCTCAGCCACTCTAAATATACATGTGGGGAATTCTCAAAAAACTGAAAGTCAATCCATAATAAGATCCAGCTATACAACTTCTTCTCCAGTACCACAAACATTCAGCATTATACTATACAAATACTTCTCCGCCATGTTCATGGCAGCTTTAGTCATTGACATTGAGGATAACCTCAAATGTCCCTTAGCAGATGAATGCACGATAAAAGGATGGCCCATACACACAATGGAATACTCTGCAGATATAAAGAACAATGGAGTGATAAAATTTGAACTGAAATGGATAAATCTAGAAAAGAGTATACTGAGTGAATTCCAAGAAAAGAAGAGTATACAAAATGTGTATACAAAATAAATAAAATGTAAATTTTTAATATGTTGGTAGGGTTCTGAATTCGTTCACAGATCATTTCAGCCGAGTGGCTGTGGTGTCCATTCTAGGATAGGATAGGATAGAATACAATGACCTCACATTCTTTGTGTGCCTTGGTTGTGTGTTGTGTATCATCTTTGTTTTCCCACTGAGCTTTCAATGTTCCTGAAGGAGCCATGGATTATCAAACAAAATTCATTATTAGGTCTAAGAAACCCATCCCTCTTGTGAGTTGTTGGTTATGAGAGTCCAAGAGATTCCTAAAACATTGTAGCTATAGCTGTTGGACTCAGTTGCTAAAAATTGAAAATAAATTTATATTGCTAAAAACACTTCACACTACAGACAAAAGACCAGATAACTTGAGCTGGATGTGACTTGAAAGACTCCTTCTTTGCACTAACATCTAGGGTTTAGCTTTCACAGTAGCAGGAGATGCTTTCAAGAGAGACAGTGGCTGCTCTAAGCTTTGCTTCCATATCCCCTCCTATGGATATTTTTCTCCTTTATAGAAGGAGTGGGAGCATCTGCATTTTGATCATCCTTCTTCTTGAGTTTCCTGTGGTCTGTGGATTGCATCTTGGGTAATTTGAGCTTTTGGGCTAATATCCACTTATCAATGAGTGTATATTTGTGTGCTTTTCTGTGATTGGGTTACCTCACTCAGGATGATATTTTCTAGTTCATTCCATTTGCCTATGAATTTCATGAGGTCATTGTTTTTGATAGCTGAGTAGTACTCCATTGTGTAGATGTACCATATTTTTGAATCCATTTCTCTCTTGAAGGGTATCTGGGTTCTTTCCAGCTTCTGGCTATTATAAATAAGGCTGCTATGAACATAGTGGAGCATGTGTCTTTGTTGTATGTTGGAGCATTGGATAGTGGAATGTCCAATTTTCTGAGGAACCTCCAGACTGATTTCCAGAGTGGTTGTACCAGTTTGCAATCACACCAACAATGGAGGAGTGTTCCTCTTTCTCCACATCCTCACCAGCACCTGCTGTCACCTGAGTTTTTATCTTAGCCATTCTCACTGGTGTGAGATGGAATCCTAGGGTTGCTTTGATTTTCATTTCCCTGATGACTAAGGATGTTGAACATTTCTTTAGATGCTTTTTGGCCATTCAATAATCCTCAGCTGTGAATGTTTTGTTTAGCTCTGTACCCCATTTTTAATAAGGTTATTTGGCTCTCTGGAGTCTAACTTGTTGAGTTCTTTGTATATTTTGGATATTATCCCCCTAATGTAGGATTGGTAAAGATCTTTTCCCAATCTGTTGGTTGATGTCTTGTCCTAATGACAGTGTCTTTTGCATTACCGAAGCTTTGCAGTTTTATGAGGTCCCATTTGTCGATTCTTGATCTTAGAGCTTAAGCTATTGGTGTTTTGTTCAGGAAATTTTCCCCAGTGCCCATGTGTTTGAGACTCCTCCCTACTTTTTCTTCTATTAGTTTGAGTGTATCTAGTTTGATGTGGAGGTCCTTGATCCACTTGGACTTAAGCTTCGTACAGGGTGATAAGAATGGTTCGATTTGCATTCTTCTACATGCTGATTTCCAGTTGAACCAGCACCATTTGTTGAACATGCTATCTTTCTTCCATTGGATGGTTTTGGCTCTTTTGTCAAAGATCAAGTGACCATAGGTAAGTGGGTTCATTTCTGGGTCTTCAAATCAGTGACTGAAGGGATGGCCATTCAGAACCTTCCCCACATGTGGCCCATATATATAAAGCTACCAAAACTAGATAGGATTGATGCAGCTAGAAAATGCATGCTGAAAGGGACCAGATATAGATCTCTCCTGAGAGACACATCCAGAGCATGTCCAATACAGAGATCAATGCTAGCAGTAAACCACTGAACTGAGAACAGGACCTCCTTGGGGGCAATATTTAGAGTAAGGATTGAAAGAGCTGAAGGAGCTTGCAACCCCATAAGAACAACAATGCCAACCAACCAGAGCTTCCAGGGACTAGACCACTCCTGAAAGACTATACATGGTCTGACCCAGGGCTAAACCTGCATATGTAGCAGAGAATAGCCTTGTTGGGGCACCAGTGGAAGAGGAAGCCCTTGGTCCTGCCAAGGTTGGACCCCCTGTGCAGGGGAATATGGGGGGGAGTAAGGAGGGTGAACGGGCGAATACCCGTATGGGGGAGGGGCAGGGGATGGGTGCTTATGGATAGGAAAGCGGGAAAGGAAATGACATTTGAAATGTAAGTAAAGAAATATATCTAATAGGGAGAGAGAGAGAGAGAGAGAGACAGAGAGAGACAGAGACAGAGAGAGACAGAGAGACAGAGAGACAGAGAGACAGAGACAGAGAGACAGAGAGAGAGACAGAGAGAGAGACAGAGAGAGAGAGAGAGAGAGAGAGAGAGTGGTGTGAAGCCTGTGAACCACTGATAAATAGCAATCCAAGGAAATCTCAAGGGTGTGATAATTTACTGTATTTGGTGGTAAACAGCAGTTCTTTGATTGGAATTAATGTCTATTATGCGGGAGAGAAATCATACCTGTCACAGGTAACCTACCCACCTTCCCAGGACTAGTGAAACATGGATGTTAGAAAGGAACCTACAAATGCCACTTTACAAAAGCAACATAGCATCCGTAATTACATTCTAAAGTATTTATCTTTATATCTGCATTACTGTATGACTCTCACAGCTCACCCCAGATCTTCTCTTTGCAAAACATGAAGGCATTTACAGAAAACCACACTTAGTCCAAGTGTGGAGAAAAAAAAATGACGATAGGGTTCACAGCCTCAATTAATACAATGACAAAACAACTATAGCACATATGACTCAGTGTCTAACACCGTGACAGAACAGAAAGTTGGTAAGAACCATAGGACCAGAACATTTTCTGTTACTTAGTCTTTCCCTGAAGTGACAGGCTCATTTTCAGATGTGCATTCATCAGATGTCAGCAATGTCCCTGACTAAGCAACAACTGACGAAGGACAATAGCGATTACACACCAGGTTTGAAGGGGGAAACTCCATGGGCTTCTACACATGGAACTACAGGCACCCAAGGAATGCTGAGAGGGAAGATGGTCAATTGTGATCCATGCAACTGTAATGCCTGTAACTACCATCCACCTACGGACCAGGTAACTTTTGGAATGCTGGGAGTTGTAGTTCTTGAAATGTGATAGGATTTGTGCATAAAAAAGGCCTATAATCAAATGTTTCAGGGAGACCCAGTTGTAAGATCCAGGGAGAAGTGCTGACTAAAGCACATCTTAGTAAGTATTTAATAAATCTTGCCCGGAATTTGGCCAAAATGTTGGAACTGGCTTTTCTGAGGTGAACCTTAGGATTAACAGGATCATGACTATTTTAAAAGAAATAAGAAGCTTCAATGGAAAGATTAATATAAAAAGTAGAACACCTTGAAAATAAAAACCAAATTAGTCTGTATTTAGAAGATATTTTTTATTTTTACTTTTTATTACTGATATCAAAGCTTTTCTCACTGATTCCACATTCTCTTTACTGAGAGAAAGTGTCTCTTTAGCTTAGTTAGTAAGATAAAAAGACAAAGGGTTCATGCATGTGACATTATTTTAATGTTTATATGGCATTTGTCTCCCTTGGTAGCTTGAATCCTACGAGAGATGACACCTTTTCCTCTTCCATCAGCATTTGGTTTTGCAATTTTTATTAATTAAATTTGTTCTTTGACAAGTTCATAACTGTGCATAATGAGCTCTGAATTTTCTCAACCACTCTCTCTCTTCAACGGCCCTCCTTTCTTTCCCACTTACTCATGTCCATGCCTTTTTGCTTCTCTGAGGGAAGTGGAACTGTTTCCATTGGAATCCTTTATGATCTTACAGTCAAGTATTAAGATATGTTATTTTTTCCCAGTGTTATGAAAGGGGTATAAATCTAGAGCTCTTGATTGATAATGTTCTCACACTCTAATATTTTTACAGGAGTTTGGTGATATAGATTAAAATATAAAATGATAAAACAATTCAGATGACTTTCCTAAATTAAAAATAGTAACAGTTTTATGAAAGTATGGTTCTTTAAATATATAGTAGCCAAAGATTTTATTAACACAATAGAAGAGTCAATTTAATGCATATATTTTTGTGTTGAAATATTGATTTTATTTACCTAGACTTTATACACTTAGCAAATTATAAAGCAAAAATGTTTTCATTTAAAACCTCTAAGAATGCTCTAATTCATAGCAAGTTCATAGAGAGGCATAATACGATAGAACATTATATATCTGAGTTTTATTTTCCTTTTTGTGTTTTATAAATTATTCAGCATGAAGCACTTACTTTCAGAAATTAGCAAAATTTCACACATAAAATAAACGGGTCCAGGAATGTAAAACATGGCATTGTGAATAATGAATTAAAAGCACTTTAAGAATAAAATCAAATTACATGGTAAACTGATTAATTTTAAAAGCACACACTCTGAAAATGTGTTATATTGTAAAATGTCACTAGAGTACATTAGGAGAGAGTTCTGAGGCATCATTTGTGTGCTACTGTAAATAGAGCAACAATGGTACTGTAGTGCTGTGAGTAGACCATGGTACCAGCTTTCCATTTGCATTATTGGCTATGATGCCTCATTCACGTGGAGCACCTTAACACATAAAAAGGGCGCCTGTGCTTGACCAAGCAGCTAATACATCTGTTGTTTACAGGAAGTTAACCTCTCTTCCTGAATGCTGCCAGGAACACACACAATGCATAATTTATGAAACATAATGTTATTGTTCATTAATAGAGCAGAATGATAAACATTTTCAGTGGATTCCAAATATGCTATTATTCTGCTTTATATGATACTAATAGGAACACTACAAGTGTTCTGTATCAGCAATGGGACTAATAAGTCTAAAATTCTACACGGAGCTGATAGTGTTGAAGCCCTTCTAAGATTACATTAGTCATTCATGAGACCAAGGTGTCCATAGGTCGATTTCACTCGGAAGAAATAATATACCAAGAACTTACAGATTTTATCCAAAAGAAATTGAAACTATTATAACGAGAGAAACAGCTACATTTGCCTCTTTTGTAATATTTCTTCTTTCATATAATACAAAAGCAACACAAAGAACAATAAAAAATCCCTAACCAGTACTGTAAATTTTGCTTTGTCAAACAAAGTTTCATTTGAATTCCTTTGCATCGCTCTCCTCTTAGGAGACTTTGTCATAAGAAATCAAAGAATACTTCAAACATACCTTCGCGTTCATGTTTTTTGTATATACTTTTCTTTTGAATTCCATCTTAAATGTTAAGCTCTTAATTATCACCTCTGTGTGAAAGATCAAAAATCAACTTCAGATTAAAGTACAGATATACATGGAGGAATGAAGGAAGGGCAGAGCAGACACTACAGAGATGCCATGCACACAGACATAGGATAGCTCCAGTCAGCTACAGAGACAACTGGAAACTGGACAGTGAGGGAGAGAAAAGGGAAAGGGCAGAGGGAGAGAGAGAGGGAGAGGGCAGAGAGAGAGGGAGAGCAAGAGGGTAGAGGGTGGAGGGAGAGGGAGAGGGAGAGGGCAGAGGATAGAGGGAGAGGGTAGAGAGAGAGGGAGGGGGAGAGGGCAGAGGGAGAGGGAAAGAGAGTAAAAAGGGGGTTGGCAGAGAGAGAGGAAGAGGGAGAGGGCAGAGAGAGAGGGTAGAGGGAGAGGGAGAGGGAGAGGGCAGAGAGAGAGAGAGGGCAGAGGGAGAGGGACAGGGGAAAGAAGAGGAGGGGAAAGGAATGGGAGGGGGAGGGGAAGAGGGAAAAGCTCTTGAGTATACTCTCAGTAGGTCTCAGTAGGCCAACAGTCTCAGACTGTAAATATCTGGGAGGAGGGAGCTAGAGTTACTAGTTTTCCCACATACTTACAAATCTTAAATAAATAGTAGTGCTTGGACTAAAATTAGGTTTTGCCAGTTTCCTCCTGGAAGAAGGCTTTGCTATTTTTTCCATGGTTCTGAGGTCCTGATCCTTGACATACCTATGTGCATCCCAATAGTATGCATCCACTTAGGGTTTATCTACCTTTTACATATTCATACAGGGCTGCTTGGCTCAGCTTTTTTAAATTCTTAAAACGACTCTGATTTCTTTCAGTGTCTACCCCATACATATGCTACTCACTCTGATCCAAGTTAATAACATCTGTAGGCTGTATTTAATGACTCCTTATTTTTCTAGCCACCTGCAGCTTAGTCAATACAGGCAGAGGTATACTATGATGGTAAGAGCACATCATGCCAGTTTCTGCTTAGAAGCCATTCTAAGTGGAATTTGCATCAAATTGAAAGTCTACTGTATGAAATACTTGACATTTTTCATTTCATTTCCATCCACTTCCCACAGACTGAGGCAGTGAGCTCCAGTCTCCATCCATTTGCAACACACACACCTCTATCTTGTCTTTGTTTTCAACATAATATTCTTTTTAACCTAAATTCTCAAGCAAATGTCATACGTGGTAATGTCTTCCCAGAGAAGGGTAAGGGACTCTACTAACACCTGTCTCTTCCAATGGATGATGGTCTTTTCAAACCCCAAAACATTAACACAGATAATTTTTCAGTTTATATCTGTCCAACTGCTGAAGCCTGTCAAAATCCCAACTTGATCATGTTTTTTTCTTTATGAATTACATAATGCATACATTGTATTTTCATCAATCCATCTACTCCCCTTTCCCTCCATTTCCTCTCCTATTTTCTTTTCCCCTCCTTCTGGATATTTCTTCCAGATTTCATGTTTGTTTGTTTTGTTTTCACATATGCAAGACCTTGGTTTGATTTCCAAAACCCTACTTGGGAGGCTTAGAACTAACTGAAACACTAGTCCAATATATCTGATACTTTTTTCTGGCTTTTGCCAATTTTGATACGTATGTGCACATAATACATACCAACATACTTATACGGTCATATATGTAACTAAAAATTTTAAGTCTTAAAACATAAAGAAGATAATGGTGTCTGTATAAAATATGGTATTCATCAATATGGCACCTCAAATGAAAAAGGAAACAGAAAACTGGAAAACTGAAGTGGAAATTTATGGTTTCTTTGGGAACTAAGTTGTGTCATGTGATGTTCTGTTCTGAAAACTGTCTTATGAGAGGATGTTTTTGCTGAAGCAGACACATGGGAGGATGGTTTGGTTAGAAAAGACACATGGTGTTTCTGGAAGAAGTTTGGTAAAAGGGCATGTGATGTTTTGCTAGAGTTTTAGAGAATACATGAGGTTTAGAAGGATATGAGTATAACCCAACAGATAGTGAATGCTGCTGCAGGGTTCTTTGCTAGTCATCATTGGGCTTTGCTGATTCTGGTTTTCAATGATGACACTGTAAGGTATTGGTTTACCTTGCCATTCTTTGCTGGTCGTTGTTTTCATGACTTCATAAAGAGAAACACCACGAAAGAACTTCTGGTAATATTCCCATGGCTTCTTGTCACTTCTGCTGACTTGGGCCAATTGTCAGAACCTTTCAGTTTCTTCTGGATAGACCTGTGGTTGCTGATTTGTGAATGGTGTTTGTGAATGAATAGAGCTGCAGATGCTAATTTCTGCTGATACATGGGAACTGAACTGATAACGTCCTGACAATGCAGATGGGATTTGCTCCACAGAACTATTTCTACACAAGTCCACAACCTCCTTTGCTCTATTAACCTTTTCTTTCTACTGCCTTTGTTGGGTGATGGGCTAGAAGGGAGGTTAAAGCATTTAAGAACACTTATTAATCATAGGGCTTGAAAAATCTAAGCGTACTGAAAGCTTCTGATATTTGAGTAGATTATACTAATATGTATGTATGCGTTTGTGCACATGAGTGTCAATGTTTGTGGGAATGCGTATGCTAGTAAAGGCTTCCACAGGAGTGAAAAAGGAGTACCCGTCTCCTGTAGCTGACATTATAGGTGTTTGTAGCTGCTTAATGTGTATGTTGGGAACAGAACTAAAGTCATCTGCAAGAACGTTATGTGCTTTTAACAACAGAGCCATCTCTGAAGTCCTTGAGTAGAATTTTTGTTTAGCATAGTGCTGGTTACCAAAAGTGTGGCCATTTTGTAAACAAAGTATACTTTCATTTTAGTAATTGTTTCCATGAAGTAGTAGTTAAGTATACACCACCAAACATTAAGAATTCAAACAGAGCAAAACCAAACATTACTTTAGCAGGGATGTATAACAAAAGCAGTGTAATAAAATGAGGGAAATTGTAGGAATTTCATATTATCATGACTTTGTGATTTTCGACAGACTGGAATGTTGGAACAGTAAAAATATGTTTTCAATATTTGCATCTCATTTACTCATATATTCATGTTAAAATGGATCTTGAGTTCCATCTCACGTTATTTGAAATAATTTTAGATGAGCCATAGATATAGACATGAAAGTAGAAACAGTAAGGCCTTTACATAAAACAATGTGTGGCAGGCTAAGGTGAAGAATTTCTGGCAATTGTAAGGATTTTAAAAACAAATAAGTACCCTGCTGCTGTCATCACACACATCCTCAAATGGCATTGGATCCCATTACAGACGTTTGTGAGCCATCACGTGGTTGCAGGGAATTGAACTCAGTACCTATGGAAGAGCAGTCAGTGCTCTCAACCTCTCAGCCATTTCTACAGCCCCCATAAAACTAGATCTTAAACACTAAAATACAATCTCCATGATAAAAAAATTATATGGATGCACATATTGGAGAGGAAAATCTGTCCTATTGATTATATTCTTGCTCATACTTACCCTGATGTGAAGGGGAGCAAACAAAAGAACAATTCTGACAAAATGTTAGAAAAATGATACAAAGTATTTGGCAGGCAAAAATTAGAAGAGAGAACATTTCTCTACTTCATCACCTTTCAGGATGTGTAATTAGTGAGTCAGCAACAGACACAGTGGCACATGTGAACTAAATGACCAAACTTCAGAAAGAGAAACAAAAGGCCAAGTCATTAGGTTTGACTGCTGCTGGGAAGACATTTACATTTCTTCATGATGTTTATGTATGGAACTGCAAAAGAGCAACGTTTATGTTGAAGACCGGTACAGATAACATGCATAGTACTATTCTAGGGATTCTGCATGATTTTAAAAATAATGCCTTTTGATTTTGATTGTCTTTTCATGTTGAATCTATATTCACTTATATATTTTTCTTACTTTATAATGAATATACATGTGTATTAGAGTTTTAGGGAGGCATATCAATTATAAATGGTGCACTACCATAGGAGCATATTTATAATACTGGAGGTTTTATGCACATAGGGCAAATATATATATATATATATATATATAGAAAATCTCTTTATCATAGATTCAGTTTTGCTATGAACATAGTACTGATAAATTGAAGTCTATATTACATACACACACACACACACGCACACACACACATGCACACACACACACACATATCACATAACATCCAAGACTGTATCAAGATGTTTTAAGGTTAATTTTTTTCATTTTGCATTTACTTTAGTCATTTGGGGTATATATTTTTACTTTTTTGACATTTCTTTTAAAGATATATATGTACATATATATCTTTAAATATATGTATATGTATATATTTATATGTATATACACATTGAAACTGTCTTCAGACACAACAGAAAGAGGGCATCAGATCTCATTACAGATGGTTTTTACCTTTAAAATTTATTATTTTAGAATTTAACAGAGATAAAATAAATATAGTCGTATCTGTTCATTTATCCTTTTAACTCTATTACATCTTTTTTAACACATGCCCCTCCTCACTGTTGCAAATATATATATATATATATATATATATATATATATATATATATATGTATATATATATATAAAATATTCCCTGCTGGATGCAAGCTTCTTTGCACTGTTATCTATGACTGCAGACTCATAACTAATAATAAGAGACTCTGAAGACTTCTGTGACAACCTCTCTGCTCTCCCCCCAAAGAGGCAGTTCAGACAGGAAGCTACTGGAGAGTCCTTAGAAACATTGATAAAGATGCTAAAGTGTAGCCCCTCACAGTGGATGGCTTCTTGTGGAGTAGGGTTTCGGGAGGACTCAATTTCTTTTAAGGGTTTGGCCACTGCCCGCTTGACCATGTTCTAATGAGTGTGAGAACAGCATCAACTGAACTTGATGTTGTTCTGTTGTTGTTGCTGCTGGGTTGTTTTTCGGGGATAGGTGAGGGTGCAAGGGTGGGAGGGTGGACTTGGGAGGAATAGGAAACAAGTGTGATCAGGTGCATTGTAGGAGATCTGCAAGTAATTGATAAAAATATTGTTATCTTGAGGGGAAATCAAGCCACACTTTCAACATTTACACGATATAGAACATGTTTTATTTTATCTGTTCTAGATGGATTTGCCCTATATACCTAAGGACCATGGGTTGAAGTGATTTGAATTTTAGCATACATGAAAAAAGGTCCATGAGAAAGTATGCTTACGGGATAGATTAATGCATTTATTTTGTAACTAGTTCTATCCAGAAATGGGAGTTTCCAAAGGTGATTTTAGAAGGTATTGCAATGATAGAAGTATATTGTAACATATTATCGATAGTTTCAAGATTAGAAATAAATTCAATTTCTTTTAATCCTTCTTAAAGTTTTTTCTTGCATGGCTATTTTTTCTGATAAAATTTCTTCAGTAAGGCATATTTTCTTCTTTTACTACTCTGTAATTTTAATGTCTTATAGTACTGTTAAAGTGAAGAAGAAACTGTCAAAATTTAAAAATGCTATTATCTTTACAGTATAGCGGTAGATATTTAAAAATATTTTCAGTCTAATTGTATTTCTTAGTAGAAATTTATTACATTTTTTAGTAAGAATCCTTTGGGAAAAGCACAATAAAAATTACATTCAGTTCAAATGTTATTTTGTCATAGAATTTTTGGTATATATAAATATGGAACAAATGAACAGTTGAAATATTTGAACATCTATGTCTAATTTTTTACTTAATATTTAAATTGTATTTTTCATTTTTCTTGAATACCTGCGCTGACCTAAAATGAGCAGTGAGGCATTATCAACTTAGATTTAACATCATAGGTGTAGAAATACCTTCTTAAAGAACTTTGGGAGAAAAAAGATCACAAGCAACTCAATTTTCCTTTAATATCTAGCTGTTTACATGGCAGAAGACTGCAATGAGCCACTGTTGATGGCATGTCAACATTGTAGAATTTATTGAATTAGCTTTGTGTCCTAGAGAACAGAAATAGTTGTGACATGTATTTGTTGATGAAAATAATTTGTAAGATTGGTTTTTGGTTTGTTTTTTGTTTGTTTCTTGGCACTTGTTTTTGAGACAGGATGTCACTATGTGTCCATTAGGTGACATAAGTCTTGCTTGGTAGATCTGGATGCTTGAACTCCTCTAAAGTACTGGGATTAAAAGAATATATCACCAATCTTGGTATTTATAATGTTTAATAAGGTGAATGCAATTCTTAGAAATCAACTCTATGATCTTCTATCAGATTTTAACTATGAAAACTAGCTCATCAAAAGTTATACTAATATTACATATTAACATATTTCTAATGCACTATTTAAACAGGTAAATGTTTTGAAATAGTATTATTAGTTGCTACTGTGTGGTTTGATATATTTCACAAAGGTTCAAAGTGTTTCTGGTTTAACTGTCAGTTGATGGTGTGTGGGGAAGTGGTGAGGCATCACTGAGTAATTTCTATTCTTAGATGGTCTACCCCTCCTAGCTATGTTCCCTCTTTAGTAAATTCCATCAGAAACATTTGATGTATCATTTTTCCCTGTCCTTTGTACACAAACTATTTATGATATGATGGTTCTATGTTCTTTACAATAAGAGGAAAACATGTACCCTTAAGCATGGGCCTTCATGATCATGGCATCCAGGGCTACACAGCACAAATTACATTTATTCTGTGCTTTATATAGTAACCTTTATGGAGCAGAATGTGGGTGAAACTGTGTTTATATGCAAAGTATACTATTATGTCTTATGTTTTAGATGGAAATAAAAAATGTACTTTCCCAGTGATACAACAACAACAACAACAACAACTACAACTACTACTACTACTACTACTACTACTACTACTACTACTACTACTACTACTACTACTAGCTATTTCTAAAATATACAATGAAAGGCATAACATTAATCAGTGAAATAGACGAATGAAGCAGAACAACTCCAATTTATTATGTGGTAAGTAATGGATGTCTTGACCTTTCCCTAATTTGATTAGTGACCCTTCCTATAAGCTATAGGAAGAAATATAAAAGTAGAAACTGTATCTTGTGCATAGGATGACATGAATTTTGCATTTCCCTGTAGACCTAAAAACAGGGAGAATTTAGCTGTGTCTCCTTTTTCACTACAAGTATTTTGCTAATGCATTCCAAGAATTTACCAATCAAGAATGAGGTGGCTGTTCTCATTGGAAAATGATCAGCAGCAGCACATAAGGTAAGTATCACTCTTCATTGTGCTAGGCCAGGGAGCAGTCATTAACCATTGTCCCTCTGCATCTGATGGCCTTGATATTTACAGTGCTCTGAGGACCCCTACTATTGGTTTCTCTGCACTGCTTGTTTAAAATGTATAATTGCAGACATCTCCAAAACTAATGGAATCTGAATCAGCATTTAAAATGAAAACAAATCCATAGGTAATTAGTCCATGGAAAAGTTTAAGGGATGTTGTTCTATGTGACCCAAAGAACAGTTAAGCAGTCAATAGCAAAGTCATTAAAATGTATGAAATCAAGATATATTAATTACACAACTACAGTACACTCCTTGGGTATTAATTCACTCCATGATCTTCTGTCTTAAATTGTGTTTAACTATCATGTGAACAGCTTTCCCAAGAATGTTACATAATAATTCTAGTGAATTCAATAACAAAGAAAACTCTTAGACATCATTCATTATTAACTTGGAAGGGAATAATGAAAGAGGAAAATGAAAAATTAGATTGTCTCTACAAAAATTAGAGGCAAAAATACTCTCTTTGTATGTAGTAAAGCGTCTCTTCCATTTTCTCCATTGAAATTATTCTAATTTCCTATCATACATTTTATAGTCTCAAAAAAGAATCACACATGTGCAATACAAATTTAAAGGGAAGTATGACAAACACCCAAAATGTGTTTCATAATGATTTTGAAAACTGAGAATTAATAAAGTTTCTTATATAAAACAAGAATGGTACAGAGGTCAAGCATGATAAAATAGAGCATTTTACTTTCATCCATGAAAGAATGTGAGTCAAGGAAGAGAATGTCTGGTCATTATTCTAGTAGATTTTTGGTATTCTAATTCAAACACTGGTGTTATTGCCACATACATGGAATAAAGCATTAGTTGTAGAAAGTGCCTAAGTTATGCATGAGATAAGTGCAATAAGATGTACGTCCACATGTGTTCCTTAGTGTATGATCTATGCGGTTATTTGTGTGAACATGTCACATAGATATGAGTCTGCTTTTCATAAATTAAATCAATAGTAAGGTTTAAAAATATTCTGCACATTGATTGCAGAATGACAATGAGCTCAGGTTTTAGTAGAGACTCTGCCTCAGAAATTAAGACAGAAAGGGATTAAAATAAACACCTTATGTTAATTCCTGCCATCATCCTCCACAATTATAAAATCTATATAGGGTTGGAAATTGATTTGGTATTTTTTCCAAATAGAAGATCAACTGGTTTTCTAACCTTTGATTGTTGTTTTTTACGGGTATTTCTCATTATCTTGAGACAGATCTATGGTAAGTTTCTCTTCACTGATCCTTTATATGTTTTTTTTATTTAAATTCCACTTTGTAAGATGTTGGTAAACAAAAGGATAAGGAAATACAGACACATTTGTTTAGGGTAGATATATCTTATGACATTATTAATTTTAAGTAAGAGTAAAAAGAACATAAGACCACTTACTTGTGATAAGAAATTCAAAGCCTTAAAAGATCATTACAAAGACTATACCTGGAAAATATCTTTGAAGGATCAAATATGAAAGATATTCACAGAAAATTCTCTAAATATCTAATAAAAATAAAGTCATACTAATTTAAAAGGACAGGTAACTGAAATAACACACACACAGAGAGACACACACACTAACACACACACACACAAACACACACACACAAACACACACACACATACACAAACACACACACAAACACAAACACACGGATATACACAGAAAGAGAGCATTTACTTTACTATGAAGAAAAGCAAAAATCCAGGAATAGATGTGTTGCTTTAGGGGAAAAGTTGAACTCAATGGCTACAGATATATTAAAGTTTAAAACAATATAAAACCATTTTTTAAATTTTTGCTATAGAAAATTATGAGAATATGGACTATTGCAGAAATTATGTAAAGAAGCAAGTAAGATTTGCTATGTTTAACAATAAAAGAGCCTCTTCCTCAGCATCTGACAAAGAAAGGTGAATTAGATGGGTTATGGAACCAATTATTGGGAAAGCCTTCAAGTTTGAAAACAAAGCCACATTCTTCAGAGATGTTAGAGATGTAAGCATGACTACCTCTTACTTCAGAAATTCAAAGTTGCACTCTGTAAGTATATCTTTAGGGAAAAGGGATTATTTTATAGAGATCCAAATTTGGAGACATATTAAATGTCTGTAGAATAAACTCATTTCAGGCCCTGATTAGACACTAGGATATTATTGTTGAGTTAGATAAATACATAATAAAATGACAGTGAACTGGATTTGTTATTCAATGAAGGGATTGGCAAATTAAGAATCACTAAACCAACATCTTTTTTTTTTAACAAAGAGAGCTTTTTATTAACTTGAGTGTTTCTTATTTACATTTCGAGTGTTATTCCCTTTCCCTGGTTTCCAGGCAAACATCCCCCTAATCCCTCCCCCTCCCCTTCTTTATGGGTGTTCCCCTCCCCACCCTCCCGCCATTACTGCCCTCCCCCCAACACTCACGTTCACTGGGGGTTCAGTCTTAGCAGGACCAAGGGCTTCCCCTTCCACTGGTGATCTTACTAGAATATTCATTGCTACCTATGAGGTCAGAGTCCAGGGTCAGTCCATGTATAGTCTTTAGGTAGTGGCTTAGTCCCTGGAAGCTCTGTAAACCAACATCTTATGGAGGAAGTTTAAAAGAAATTATAAGGGTCACCTGAAGACAATACTTGACAATATGGATGGATGTCATGACCAACACGATCACACTATCTTAAAAACTTGGCCATGTTTCCTAACATATTTTAGGTTTTCAAATGATGCGTCTTCACCAAACGACTTACTGTGCATGTAATAGCACTTGTCAACGAGCTTAATGCTCTGAGTTCAGCTCTGAGAATCACATGGTGTAAGTAGAGATCCAATTCCCTCTGACTTACATGTACACTAAAGTAAGGGTTCTTTGGAAAGTTGGTTGGATGGTGTTTTGTTGGGGCAAACACTTGAAGGAACATTTAGCTGAAGCCGACACAAGTGAAAGAGTAAGCTCAACTCTGTGAAGAAACCTGTAGCTACAACAGACACAGGTGAAAACCAAGCATGTAAAAAGAGTCGTGATGAAGGATTATTTATGAACAACAGACATGTATTAGTCTGACTTACATTTTGTATTTGTTGAGGCTCCACAGAGAGAAAAACGTGAATAAAGTTTTTGGTCTCGCCGCTTCCGCAGACTCAGCCAATTGATAGAGTGACGTCACCTGAGTCAGGTGCCAGTGTTGAGACAAGACACATGACGTTCAGAGGGTATAAATAGGGCATGATGGACAGTTTTGGAGGCTGACATTGACTTGCTCACAGAACTAGCTGTGCAAGCTTATGGGTCTCGAATTTGCCGATCTCGATTCTCTGAGAGTGGCACAGTCAAGAACTTCTCCTGGTATTCCTCCTGATACCTCTTGCTGACTCATGCCGAGGCTGAGGTCTGGTTGTCTCTGTTGTGTAGTGCCACCACTGCTGATCCATGTTTCCTATCCTGACTTTACCAAGCTGGACTACTGTTGTATCTGTAAAGTGTTTTGGAGTAGATCAAGCTTCCACTACTGACCTGTGAACCAAACTGCCAATTTTCAGACTATACAGACAAGAGTTGTTCCAAGGAAACTTTCTAAACAGGTCCACTTTACCCATATCTTTCCCACTACCTCTGGTGGGTATGGGTCTAAAACAGAGGTGAGATCATTTTTAATAACATCAAAAATAAGGTTTAAAAAATAAAGTTACAATACACCACCAATATCTTTGTACACACAAATACATTTATGTGATATCTTGCTCCAAATTATGCATCTGAAATATTTCATACTAATCTACCAAGATAATTAAATATTTATTGCCAAAATTAATACTACAATAACATATCTTTCAAATGTATTTTACTAATGTTTACAGTAAATAAGAATCTTAAAAGAATAAAGTTTCTTAATTTAAAAAACCCGTTATAAAACTGAATTTTTTCATGAGCTTCATATATTTCTGGAGAATGTTTTCACAGGGTGACTCTTCATTAGATATTTTTTGTGTACTTGTTAATCTTAAATTGAAAAAGTCATACGATAAAGCAGTGTTCCTGTTTTAGTGTTAGCATAAACCCACAATCCCCATGTGCACAATCCCTTGGGGAGGCCATAAAGCTCAGATTTACAAAGGTTTCATCTTTCAGACATCTGATTCCATAGTCAAATGAGTGAGTTCCTTTGTTTTCTTACGAAAGAGCGTGGTTTTATTATTATTGATAAATGAAAGAAACTCTCCGAAAAGAAGATACTAATGGTGGTAATATATCCTATCCTAGTCTAGAATTTCAAATATTTGGAATGCATAATCATTATTGAAAGTTGAGGTCATACACACACACACACACACACACACACACACACACACATACACACACACACACACACAGAGAGAGAGGGAGAGAGAGAGAGAGAGAGAGACTGGAAGGAGGAGAGAAAGAGAGAGAAGGAGGAAGGGACAGAGAAAGAGAGTGAGGGAGAGATAGATGGAATGGGGAGGAAGGGAGGGAGGGAGGGACAGAGAGAGAAGGAGGGAAAGAAGGAAGGGAGGGGCAGAGGGAGGGAGGGGGTACTAGACTTGAAATGAAATCGAAGATGTTGACTTGGCTTCATATAGTTGTTCAGATATCTGTTTGGTTATATGATTGTATGATTGTCTCAGCAGCATAGAAGGGTTTACATTTCTTTGTTTTGTTTTATTTGTCTAAAATTTGATGCAAACATCTTTTGTTGTAGTAAAACCACACTGTTCTAGCCTTGAGGATTTAATTAAATTTTTAGAACTTACAAAATCTTTTCCGCATTGCGAGAGGTGATAAGATTTAATAATATATTTTAGGGTTATCTTTTAGTGGAACTGGCTGCAGCAGCATAAAGAAACTAGGAAAGATGAAAGATAACTTTACTATGCCACTGAGTTTCTAAAGTGCAAAGAAGAACCAGTAAGGTTCAATCACAGACAAAAGATGAAAGAAAAGCTGGAAAGGATAACATGGTAACTCTGCTTACTCTCTCTTAAAGATTATTTTCATTTGGAACAATGTCTTTCATATTAGACTGTTTTAATTGACACTATATAATACAAATATCGACAAACATTTTTCTTCACCAATAGATGAAGATATTGTTTTGAGTAATAAGAAATGATTTATCTGAAGGTTAGGAAACGTTTCACTTATTTTATTTAGTGTGTGTGTGTGTGTGTGTGTGTGTGTGTGTGACATACCCTGAGTCTGTTATAGGCAGGGGTGACTGGCCAGATCTAGGTGATGGGAAGCCAGTTTCTTACTGCTTAGCTATCTCTCTAGATACACTTCACGATTTTTAGTAAAATTATTTCTCTCTTAACAATGGAAGAATTTCATGATGTTGACTGGAAACAGTACAGTGAGTGTAAATACATTATGATCTATCCACAATAAGTAGTTCTTATAATCGTCCCTAGGGAAAATCTTTACTAAATTCCTGTCAAGAACATTACACACCATCTCATTTAAGACATATTGCAGAAATATCTTAGAGTCCCCATTCTGTATCTACAAAGGAGGCAATAATTATATTTCCCTGGAGGGTTTTACTATTTATATAGTAATTTATATTTATATTTATATTTATATAGTAATTAAACCTGAAACCAAATGTACTGTACTCTCATGAATACATGATACATTAGTACTACATTCATTAAGAATTTGTTTTCTAGGACTATACTTTCATGGATCATTTCTATAGTTTGTTACTAGAGAAGTTTCTCTGACTGTGTAGAGCACCCGAAACCACAAAGACGAGACATAGCGCCCCCTCCTGAGCGTGAAGCTGGCTCTAGGTGCTGCTTCTGTGCAGCTGCCTTTTGCCATTGATGATCGTTCTCTCCTTCGGGAGAGTGAGAGGGAGGGAACACAGTCTGAGTGGAAAAAAAAAAGAATTTGTTTTCTTGAGACTGGAGATACAGTTCAGTTGGGGAAGTGATTTTCTAGCATACATCAGCCCTGGGTTCAGTGCCCAAGACCTCATAGACCAGCTATGTTTTGTATATATGCCAGGAGGTAGAAGCAAGATTATCTGAAGTTCAAAGACATCTTCAATGTAGCCAGATTGAAGCCAGTCAGGCACATGAAAACTGGTGGATGGTACACTTTCAAATGATAGGAAAAGAAATCTCAATTTATGCATTTAGTTCTAATGTGACCCTTAACCTTGATCTTGCTTTGGCTTTTTATGATTTTGTGAGTTTATATCCTCTTGAAGCCATAATTTAATGATCATATATGTATGATCATTAAATATATATATAGATCATATATATGTGATAATTATATATACATATATATAATGTGTCTGTGCATTTGTATGTGTGTATATATATATGGTTAATGTTTAAGAAATCTTCAAGCTCTTAGTTTATGCTACAAGGGACTCAAATATGTGGAAGGAAGGAAGGAAGAAAGGAAGGAAGGAAGGAAGGAAGGAAGGAAGGGAAAGAGTAAGGGGAAAGAGAGAGACAGAGAGAGACAGAGACAGAGAGACAGAGAGAGAGACAGAGAGCAAAGGAGGGAGGAAGGGAGGGAGGGACAGAGAGGGAATCACAACAAAGAACTATTACTGAACAGGTCAAGAAAACTCCATTTCCTATTAATTTTTTTCTACTACCTTTGGAGTGTGGTGGGCTAGAAGGAAGATTGAAGCATCGAACAAACATAATTAAAGTAGGTCTTAAAATATCCAACCCTACATACAAGGAAATGCAAGCATTATACACAACTCAGATATCAATGGGTTGTAGGAAGAGCAGCAGCCCCATTTGTATCATAGCTGTTGCATCTATGTCTCAGAGAACATTCCATAAGAGGGAAAGAAAGATTACAAGTGTCAGGAAACAAGGAAGTCTGCCCTGAAATAGTCTCATTATAATAGTTATAGATGTATAAACAAGACTAAAATAGTGTCAATATCAATGAACACATTAATAGGAACATGTCCGTTTGCAAAAAGTCATGGCATCATCCTTATAGACAAAGACTGTATGCATGTAATGACTGCTGAATGAAAAAGAAGCAGCTTGCTCATGGATAAACCCTTTTGTTGATTATCCAATGAAGAGTGGTCAGTCCTGAGACCAAATGCACACTAACAAACAGATATATATAAATATAAGTATATTTATAGATATGTATACACACCCATCTATAATAATAACCAAAGAAAAGGAGCTTGAGATTCTAGAGACTTGGAAAGTAGCAGGGGGATGGGCTTCTTTTAGGGAAGAAAGATTGAAAGGATGTGATTTAATTCCATTTTAATTTAAAATATTTTAAAACATGTCCATATTTAATATATTTAGTTATAATGTGAATCAACTAATATAGGAATATTTTTGCCTAACTGCATCATGTGCTTTCAACTTAGGAGTTACACAGAAAATCTTACTTTTAAGTTCTTATGCTTATTTTCACTACTTTAAACCAATCCAGTGTCATAAGTTTTCAAGGACGTTTATGTCTTTTCAATGTGAGTACGTTTTTGAATTTTGACACACTTTAATTCAGTCCTTTGTTTTGGTTCTGGTTTCCCTTCACAGACATTCTGTGCATTCCTTCTCCGCCCCTTGCAGTCAGGACGCCAGTGTTCTCTCTTTTATAGGAGTGAGATAGATAACCAATTAAAAAATAACATGAAAAAAATCTCTTGATTTCGTTGAATTGAGGCTATTGCAGGGATTCAGTTCATGGAGTTAATGCACACTTCAGGATCTGTGAAGGATAAAGACTTCCTTAAGAAACCAATAAAATCATCTCTAAATAGGACAACAGAGAACACAAAGCTCAAAGCAGCCTTTACACAGTAACAGGTATCTTCCCCATGGGTTCTCATGTGAAGCACAGAAATTCGCATTCTCCTTTCCATAAACATCAAGCAATAATTTTCTAAGTGTCACCTGTAAACTTAGTCATTTAATAATAAAGACATTTTATACACTTTTGAAAATACTCTCACACAATGAAAATTTTGTAACATTTTTCAAATATCCTATGAAGTAACTGAAGGGAGCTGTTGGATCTAAGAAATTTCAAAGAGAGTAAGAGTATGCTCACATTTACCAACTTGAGGCAAGCAGAGAATGATTCATCCGAATGGGTGGGAAAGTACAAAGAAGGACTGAAGCCTCTCAATGTGTGGAGACAAATATGGCAATGGAAGCATGCACATCAATGGGCAGAGGCAAGGGCATGGATAAAGAATGCTTCTCAGTGGGTGGAGGCAAATGCACGAAGGGTGTATTTCAGGAACTGGAGGCAAGTGTACAGATGAAAGACTGCACCTCAGTGCTTGCAAGCAAATGCACATAAAGTGATGCACTGTACTGGGTGGAGGCAACTGTGTACAAGCAATAATGCATCCTACTGGGTAGAGACAAGGACACAGAGGGAAGGCTGAGTCTCAGTGTATAGAAGCATGTATATGAACAAGTAGACTGGGATCCTACATGTTTCTTTCTGTTTGTAAAATTTCCTTTCACAATTTTCCTTCATATCTTGTAAAAATAAATAACTCTCCAATGATAACTTTCTATTTTAATTGGAATAAGATTAAAATAAAAAAACATGTGCACATATTATAGGATAAATACTGATAGCCAACAATGATTCTGGTAGTTAGGACTAAAACTTGGAGTATTTTTTTATGTATATGTGAGACAACACAAATTAAACAAAAAGAACTATTAGTAAATAATATGTATGTGCTTTAAGGCTTATAACATCATTTGCTTTTAGTATCAATAGTCATAGTAACAACTGAAAGTTTATCTGGAATAATGAGATAGTAGATGAATATTGCATATATATTTCAAATATAAAACACACAAAACATGTCTTAGAGCTCCACAGCACAATGCAATTTTGAAAACTTGCAGAGGGCAAGGTGATGTGTGTCGTGACCACATTCAGTTAAAGTTCACCACGTGCAATGCCTTGGGTGCTATAAATTACTCAATTTTCCAAGCATTATTTATATCACCAGATGCCTTATTTTCATAGAAATCAATTTTCCTTAATTTCTGGAATGATTAAATTACAAGTACCATTTTGTGAGTTGCATATAAAAATCGCTAAGTTGTGAAATACTTACGTCTAATTATTTTCAAGTATGTCCCTTCTGGGAGAAAAATATGAGTGACAGTAATGTTAAATGATGAAATATTAAACAATCCTGTTTAAAACACTGTGGTTAATTTGCCTGTGTGTATAATTTGTACAGTGTATGTATCGGCTCCTAGGAGAAATGAATCATGCCCCGTCCTTCCTAATTGCAAAACTGTCAAACTCTTACCTTGGCAAGCAATGCCCTGTTTCGATGGCTGCTCAAAGAAATCGGTGCTGATGAGAAGACTTGTGCCAGGAAGTTTAGCAATTAATTTCTACATTGATCTCTGGAATTCATCCAAACTATTCAAAACAGAAAAGAGCCTTGCCCTACTGTCATTCAAGGAATAGAATTCCAACCAAGGTAATGGCTTGCCTGAGAAGAGATAAGGTTAACTAAATTTAGCCTACTTTAATCTCCATTATTTAATATATATACATATATATGCATACATATTTGTAGTAATGAATGATATTTCTTAAAACATTAAACAAATGAATAAAAATCATTACTTGATATATTATAATCTGCCCAGGATCAGAAAATAATCTTAATTTCAACATGAAATCAGAATGTAATGTAGACAGAACTCATTGGGATTACTCTCCCTTTGTATAGATTTGATATACGCCCTTGTCTCATACATGGACCATATACATCCTGTCAGCATTACCTAAGTATATCTCACTACTTCTTTTTCATCTATGTCATCATTCAGTCACAGCCCCTAAAACAATCATCTTCACATTTGTGTTTCATATACATATTAGTTATTATATTACTTTTCATGGCTTCCATGGCAAGTATTCCAGACTGAGTACCTCAAACACAAAGAAATTTACTAGCCACTGGACTTTAAGATTATTAGAGCTTCGGAACACTTTACCTCTTCTGATGATTGAATGCATTTAGCTACCTTCTTTCTGTACCCACGTGATCTATTATCTGTTTATACACATCCCAGTATCTCTCTCTGTTTCCATATTTCTTTTCTTCACTAGAGCAATGCTTGTACTGGGCATGGTACATTTATGCAACTTTATTTAATTTAAAGATCTCATTCTAATAATACTAAAGTTTGAGTTGCTTTTCTTCCCACTAGGAATGTACAAGAAGTCCATTTCAATCTTAACTATTGTTTTTCCTTGAAGAAAAAATATTCTACTAGTTTTGACTTATACCACCACTATAAATTTAAAACAGAGACACAATGTGTTGGGGCTGAAGAGAGATCAGTTTTAAGATTGTGTGCTGCTCTTTCATGGGACAGGGTCAATTTTTCAGCAACCAATTCATCACCAACTGCCTATAGCTCTAACCCCAGAGAAATCTGACAGCTTTGGTCTCCATTAGCACATGCATTCATGTATATACTTTCACACACATTATTTAAATATTTTTAAATATTTTTAAATAGAGAAGATGCAGTATCTCCCTTGCCCGCCCCCATGGAAAAGCACACCAATAGATTATCCAATGCCAAATGGCCTGCTCTTTGTGTTGATAAAGTTTGCTCACTAACTGTCTGAAGTAAATGTACCACATATTTATTTTTCAAAGATCAAGTGACCATAGGTGTGGGACAATCCTGAGACCTCAGGGGAGACTGCCACTTCTGCCCACTTCTCACATTCCTGGCCCATGAGGAAACTGCATAGTGCCTCTAGATACAAGAGTATAGGGGCAGTCAGCAGCAGGAACCTGCTGGTTTCTGTCTATGCCCAGAAATGAACTGAATCGGTTCCACAACTCCCTGTACCCAAATCCCATGGGGGAGAGAACTGGACCTTCTAAAGTGCAGACAATCCTGAGAACTCACAGGAGACAACTACTTTCTGTCCAGACAAAGAGGAAATCACCTAGTGCCATCTGTGCCATCTTGGCACAGGGAAGTAGGAGCAGCAGGACATTTCAGGTTTCTACCTATGCCAAGTGCTAAAAGCCAGTTGCCAGGAGTGCCTACACACCAGAGAGCAGAGATCAGGCTGAAAGAAACAGGTCTGTAGGAGTGCTGACACACAGGCCTACAGGAGGGTCAAGTCATTGTCAAAGATAGCAAGACAAGCTAATAGCAGAAACAACCTGATGGCGAGAGGCAAGTGCAAGAACCTAAGCAACAGAAACGAAGACTACTTGGTATCATCAGAGCCAAGTTCTCCAACCAAAGCAAACACTGGATATCCAAACACACCGGAAAAGCAAGACTTAGATTTAACATAACATTTTATGACGATGATGGAGGACTTTAAGAAGGACATAAATAACTCCCTTAAAGAAATATAGGACAACACAAGTAAATGAGTAGAAGTCCTTAAAGAGGAAACAAACAAAAAACACTTAAAGAATATACAATTTTCTGAGTAACTTCCAGACTGATTTCTGGAGTGGTTGTAACAGCTTGCAGTCCCACCAACAATGGAGGAGTGTTCCTCTTTCTCCACATCCTCGCCAGCATTTGCTGTCACCTGAGTTTTTGATCTTAGCCATTCTCACTGGTGTGAGGTGAAATCTCAGGGTTGTTTTGATTTGCATTTCCCTTATGACTAAAGATGTTGAACATTTCTTTAGGTGTTTCTCAGCCATTCGGCATTCCTCAGCTGTGAATTCTTTGTTTAGCTCTGGACTCCATTTTTAATAGGGTTATTTGTCTCCCTGAGGACTAACTTCTTGAATTCTTTGTATATTTTGGATATTAGCCCTCTATCACATGTAAGATGGTAAAGATCTTTTCCCAATCTGTTGGTTGCCATGTTGTCCTAATGACAGTGTCCTTTGCCTTACAGAAGCTTTGCAGTTTTATGAGATCCCATTTGTTGACTCTTGATCTTAGAGCATAAACCATTGGTGTTTTGTTCAGGAAATTTTCCACAGTGCCTATGTGTTTGAGACTCTTCCCCACTTTTTCTTCTATTAGTTTGAATGTATCTGGTTTAATGTGAAGGTCCTTGATCCACTTGGAATTAAGCCTTGTACAGGGAGATAAGAATGGATAGATTTGCATTCTTCTACATGCTGACCTCCAATTAAACCAGCAACATTTGTTGAAAATGCTTCCTTTCTTCCATTGGATCGTTTTAGCTACTTTGTCAGAGATCAAGTGACCACAGGTGTGTGTATTCATTTCTAGTTCTTCAATGCTGTCCTACTGATCTACCTGCCTGTCTCTGTACCAATACCATGCAGTTTTTAATCACTATTGCTCTGTAATACTGCATGAAGTCAGGGATGGTGATTCCCTCAGAATTTCTTTTATTGTTGAGTATAGTTTTCGCTATCCTGGGTTTTTTGTTATTCCAAATGAATTTTCAAATTGCTCTTTCTATCTCTATAAAGAATTGAGTAGGAATTTTGATGGGGACTGCATTAAATCTGTAGACTGTTTTTGGCAAAATGGCCATCTTTACTATATTAATCCTGCAAATCCATGAGCATGGAAGATCTTTCCATCTTCTGAGGTCTTCCTCAATTTCTTTCTTTAGAGACTTGAAGTTCCTGTGATGCAGTTCTTTCACTTGCTTGTTTAAAGTCATGCCAAGTATTTTATATTATTTGGGACTATTATGAAGGGTGTCATTTCCCTAATTTGTTTCTCAGCCTGGTTATCCTTTGAGTAGAAGAAGGCTACCGATGTGTTTGAGTTAATTTTATATCCCAACACTTTGTTGAAGTTGTTAAGTAGTTCTCTGGTGGAACTTTTGGGGTCACCTAAATACACTATCATGTCGTCTGCAAATAGTGATATTTTGATTTCTTCCCTTCCAATTTGTATCCCTTTGACCTCCTTTCGCTGTTTGATTCCTCTGGCTAGGATTTCGAGTACTATATTGAGTAAGTAGGGATGAATGGGCAGCCTTGTCTAGTCCCTGATTTTGGTGGGATTGCTTCAAGTTTTTCTCATTTAGTTTGATGTTAGCTACTGGTTTGCTGTATATTGCTTTTACTCTGTTTAGATATGGGTGTTGAATTACTGATATTTCCAGGACTTTTATCATGAAGGTGTGTTGAATTTTGTCAAATGATTTCTCAGCATCTAATGAAATGACCATGTGGTTCTTATCTTTGAGTTAGTTCTTATAGTGGATTACATTGATGGATTTTTGTATATAAAACCATCCCTGCACCCTTGGAATGAAGCCTACTTGATCATGATGGATGAACATTTTGATGTGTTCTCGGATTCTGTTTGTAAGAATTTTATTGAATATTTTTGCATCAATATTCATAAGAGAAATTGGTCTGAAATTCTCCTTCTTTGTTGGGTCTTTGTGTGGTTTAGGTATAAGAGTAATTGTGGCTTCATAGAAGGAATTTGGTAGTGCTCCATCTGTTTCAATTTTGTGGAATAGTTGGGTCACAATCATGCTTTGAGTCCTGTTGCTTGTGGCAAATCTGAAGGAAACAGATGCTGGATCTCTCAGCCAAATATCTTCAAAGAGACTCATTCAAGAATTAAATATCACAGCATCCCATCCATAGTCACAGATACTCTGGAGTTTTCATTCTGGTTAAACATAAAACTTGCAAAGATCATTGGGAAACTGTTGTGACAAGAAACAACCTTCCTTTGTTCTGAGTCACATTTTTATATCACCAAAATACAACTATTTTAACAGCTCCATCACAGATGAAGTTTGACTTTATTAAAGTCCTATATAAACTGTTCAGTGTCTAACCATAAAATTAATTCAGAGAATCAATTTAAACAAACCAAAGAAAATAAATAAATGTTAATGAAGAGAAGCAGATGAAAAACAGTATTCTCAAAGCTCAAAGATAAAATTCCATATGAAAGCCACAGGGTGTGTGGACCTGCTACTTTGCTTTCTTGGTGACAACTCATTATTTTATCACCACCATCATCAACAACAGCTGTAATAACAATCGCAACAAAACACAAAATATTTTTTGCTGCTACTTTGATGAGCTTAGATTTATACTTTGTACTGCACTCCTAACTTAGAAGTCACCTTTAACCCATACTTTTAAATCATTAGAAAAAATTCCACATTATTTTAATACAAAGTCACAGAAATATATTTTCTTAGGATTAAATTGTGCTATTTGTCTACTTGAGTTTCAATTGTCTTAGAATGCCATAAATTAAACAGAATTTTGTTATTTTCTGCATGCCATATTCATTTTTCTGTTATAGATAGCCAAGGAGGAGAAGATTAATCACTGCAAATCTAAGGGGGCAATCTAAAGCTTAGCAGCCGATATCTTATTTTCCTACTTCTGCTAAGTGCCAGGTTTGTGTTTAGCTTGTCTCTTAATCAAGAAGATTCCGTTGAAAATGGGATAAGTAATTCCCCATTACCTTAGCTTGCAATATGAAAAATGCAAAGATTTTAAGTCATGAAAGCCCATGTTTATGTCAGCATCTGAGCATCTGGACAATATATCCGGGCAGGCTGTCCATGTCCTCTTGGAACCTGCCACAGGCTTTATCAGAATACACAGATAGGGCAAAGTGTTGTGGAAAGGCACCTGAACAAAGAGAGGATTAAAGTGAACTTTGATATGTCTCATAAACACATACTGAGAATTGTCTTTTTCACAAAGAGAAACAAGGATTCTAGCATAAAAGTAGTATCACATTAGAGCAACCTGGTTAAACCAAAATGAAAATAACAAAATATGACAAAATAGAACAAAACAAACAGAAGCAATAGTCAGAGTAGATGAGACCAGCAAAAGACAACTTAGATTGCTATAAAAGGCAGACTTGTTTATATAAACTCCTCAAATGACACTAATTAATTAGGGAAATTTCAGAATTACCCTAAGTGAACTCTCACTTTGTCTCAGTTTTGGGTAGCAGGAAGAACTGAGTTATCCTCATGTAGTAAAATAGATATCATTCTCAGGAAGATGTTTCTTACAGTAACACAAAGATATCTATTTGTATATGGAACTAATTCTTACTCCACACCACTGTGGTGGTAACTTTTAAGATTTTGTCCATGAGGATCAGCAGTGAGGAAATTAACTGTACTTTATTGACCCATAGGAAGGAATTCCCCAATGTCTTCCCACAGAGAGAGGGAGAGAAAGGCTTCAGTTGGAATCCATTCCAGAAGTATCTTGAACAAGTGTAGATTGGAAAGAGGAAAGAGAAATTAATGAAGTAAGGAGAGAAATCAGAGGAGAAACAGTCCCATGCTGAACACAGGTGGTGATATGTGTAAGTTATCCATCATAAGATTTTCTTCCTTTTGGAACTGATTTCATCACTCATACTGTAGGAAGGGCTATGAGAAACAATCTCAATGTGCTTCTGATGAGATGCATAGTGTGAACTGACACTCGTCAATTCCTCCTACTTCTCATATCCTACCAAATAAGTAGAATCCAAGAAGACATGGACTGTTGTTCAGGTTAATTTTTATAGAATTTATTATAAGAAGGTTCTACACATGAGTTAAACACAAATGAATATTTTCTTTTCAATGTATATTTTGTTTTAAATATTATTCAGTTATGTGTTGTATCTCATACATGAAGCAAAAATTTCTGGTTTCTTTGGAGACTCTGGCATGTGATGATTTCCTAGAAACTGTTTCATGAGAGGGTGTTAGACACATACGTTTTTGTTTTGCTGAAAACAGACAGATAGAAGCACCTGAGAAAAGGACATGCAATATTTTACTAGATCAGATGCTTGAGAAAATGCTTGATGGTTGAAAAGGCAGTAAATATTACCCAAGAGACAGTGGCTTACTCTGGTGTGGCATTGGTTTGCCTTGCTACTCTGTGTTAGTCTCCACTGGACTTTACTGACACTGTGGCTTGCTTTGCCTTCTTTACTGACTATTGTTTATCTCATAGAGAGAAATGCACCAAAATCTTCTGCTGGTGTTCAAGCAGCTTCTTGCCACTTCAGTGGACTTGGGCTGATGGGCAGAGCCTTGAGGTTTCCTCTGGATTGAACTGCTACTGCTGATGTGTAAATGGTGTTTGCAGTGTTTGTGAATATACCGAGCTACGGCTGTTGATTTATGTACACTGAACTGCTGCTATTTTGACAACAAAGATTAAAATCGCTCAGAAGAATCATTTCTAAATAGGCCCACATCTTCTTTTGCCATATTAACCCTTCCCTATATAAAACCTCTGGTGGGTGATGGGCTAAATGGGAAGTTAAAGCATTTAATATCCTTATTAAATTAGTTTTTAAAAACAGGTACACAACTAAAGCCTAAAGTTCATCCAGAGTGGAAATAGTATATCAATTTAAATTGATAAAGTGTTCTATTCCCAGACAAAAGTCAGAAAATATAAACTTTGTATTTACATTTTAAGAACAGCAAAGTTCCTGATGTTGCCCATCATCCATAGATACGCCCCAGGTAGGAATATGTCTGCTATACTTCTACGTGAAGCATTGTTGCTGGTATGGCTATTTAAATAGGGTCATAGGATGTTGCTCAACTTCTCGTTTGAGTTCTGGATCTTCTTGCTTCAGCTTCCCAGGTGCTGGGATGATGGCTTGTTATTATGACTGGTTTAATCACCACAACCAGTTCCTTTCCCTCCTCCACTCCTTAGATTTTATATTTCATCAATGATGTTTCTGTTCCAGAATCCTGCATATGCCTTGTCCTATCATTTCTAAGACTATATATTCCTTACAGCACTCATCATGGATTATTATTCTTGAGTTTACAATACAACAATAGAAAAGGCACTTTAGAAATCAATGAACCTATTCTTGATGAATTTCTTCTATGTCAACAGAAAAGACTTGTTGCTCTTTTATGGACACATAAAATACAGTATTTTCACTGCTTCTCCTGAATTCTTCTTTCATGAGCCCCTTTTCTTTCAGTTTGTATACCACAGATCTGTATGTTTTTGCCTTCATCCTGAGATATTCCTCCTCTTTAGGTTTCTGCTGGCAATTCTTGTACTATTACTGCCAAGGCCCTTTGTTTTTTGAAATAACAATATATATATTATATATTTATATTATATATTTACATATATAAAATTTCTACTTGAGCACATCTATTTTTTACCCTCTTCTGAGAGAAGCCTGATGCCTTGAGAAAGCTATAGTAATTATTTATATTTATTCAAAATTATTTGAATAGGCATTTATGTGTTTATTACATTTCCTTGCAGGTATCATCTCTCATAGAGAAAATAGAGTGTGGTTTCAGGGAGCAAAGTTGTCAATGAAACTGATCAAAGGCTTGAATTTTAACAACTTGAATTCATATATATATATATATATGTATATATATGGTAAATATATTTTTCTACACCTCAAACTGTTTGTCTCCTTCTGAAAACATGGCACACCTTACTTCTGTCTAGATATTAACTTGTAATTCATACTACACATTGCAATCTTGCAAAGCATTATTTAATTACAAGTCTGATCATGCCAAAGAATGCATGGAATATTATCTCACCAATCTTCTGTTTTTCTCAACCTATTTCTGCAGTCTTCTGATTTTATTCTCAGCATGAGCTCTGTAACTCAGTCTTCATAAAGAGTTCTACCTAGCTTCTTCCTCCTGTGTAATCTATTTTCCACACTAATTCTAGTATAACCTTTCTAAACAGTGCATTTGATCACGACACTCTACTGCCCAGAAACCCTGAGTGCATTCCCAAAGCTCTCATTCTAAAGTTCAAGTAGATTAGCATACCACCTTTATCTCACTTTCTCTCTTTAGATCATGTTTATTCTTTTTTACTTACATATAATTGGCCATACAATACTTAACATGCAATCTGTAAACTAAATAGGGCAATTTCTGATGTATATGCATTCTGTCATCCAAGTCTCTCAATTAAAGCACTATGGATATTACAAGCTTTTTCTGGATGTCTCTTGATGAATTAGAATAGTTGTTGACTTGAATTCTTTTGAATTGAAGCATGTTTAAAATCATGTTTACAAGCATTACTACAAATGTCTTTAACTATATTGGAATATAAATCCTTAGTGTAGCAAATACATTTGAGCTTTCTTTTTTTTATACTTAACTTCTTCCTGACAGTGAAAAAAATAAATGGTACATAGGGGTGCTATAATGAATGACTACATATATGATCAAGGGAGTCTGGAGTCATTCAAATATTATATGCAAGTGTAGAATATCCAAAGCATTCAAGTACATGTATCTTTGAAGGGATCTGAGTAAGAATATGAAGAAAAGAAACAGAAATAGTTCGGGTTGAAAGATGGGTTCAGAAGATAGATGACTGGTAAACAATTTGGGATTGACAGCTGAGACCAGTATGATAAGATCCACAGGAATTTGTCTCTTCTGCTTCTGTCGTTCATTCTGTCTCTCCCTCTTATTTTCTTTTATTAATTTAAAATACCACATTAAGAAAATTTCACAACACAGATTTTTCCCACTGTATCATTACCGTCATTGTATGCAATAATTTTTGTTGCTTGTTCTGATTGTTTCCCATTACATTGTGAGCCAACATTTAGTCCCTTTCTGAATTGAATTGCATAAATGTTTCTCTTTATACAGAAACTCAGCCATCTAAAATTCTTCACCATGGCATTGTTCAATTAATCAGGTCTTGATTTCAGTTTCCACAACTTCAGTTTTAATTTATTTTCTATTTCCTGGAACGGCATATGTTTTATAATTTTAACTTGTGTATCAAAGGTTATTGGTTTATATTTCTAGTGGCCTGTACCTTGAAATTATTATTTAAACTGCACAGGATTTCATATCCCCAAATCATATCTTTACCTCTTTTGTTCACCTACATGATAAGCTTATAGCTTATTGCATGGTAGTTGAGAACACCATCTAAGTGATAAGACTTAGAATTATGGGAGGTATTCTTCATAGGCTATTATGTAAAATGTTCCAAAACAACAACAATGATGACAACAACAACAAAAACAGCAACAACGACAACAATGACGATGACGACGAAGACAACAGCAACCACAACCACAACAACAACCATGTATTTGAACACTGGGTAGCACTCTCGTGATCTGGGCCCTCAATGGAAGATGGACCCTACATGTGGATCTTTCGGGCTATTAGCTAGCTCTACATTTTGTCTCTGCTCTTTAGCCAGGCTCCTATAACACACGTTAGCTATCTGCACATCAAACTACTGTGGAGCCAGAAAGATGTGTGATTGGGGGAGACATTTCGGGGAAAAAATGAAGTCAATCCATGTTGAAACCCTAAAACTACCATCTTCAGACCAGCAAAAGATGAATTATTTCCTTTTTGCTCTGGACCCACATTCCCAGTACACATAAACCTTACCACCCCATTTCCACCACCCTGGAGGCAGTCACATAGCATGGTGGCCAAATAACAGGTTAAATTCCCCCTCTTTCTATAAGGACATGCCTACCAAGCACCTAGGACTCCTCTTCTTGGAAATGAAGCATTCCCAGCCCCTCAATTCCAGCCAATGATCTTGAAAACCCCTTCCAACTCAAGGTTTATACAGCTCTTTACCCACAATAAAGAGAGCTATTTCCCTGAAAACTGACTCCAGAGGTGTTTTTCTTCCATACCTAAATCAGGTAAGATCCTGCTTACCTATCTGGGTAGCTTCATTCCTTTTGATCCAGCCTGGTTGGTGCCTGCATATTCCAAGGGCAGAAGCAGACCCAGATTAGCAAACTACTACCTTGCTTTCCCGTCTTGATGGACCCCACCCTCTTATCTGTATAATAAACCCCTTCTCAAGTAGTTTCTATCAGTTGTTTTGTTCCTACAAGGAGAAACTTAATTAAGAAGTATTTTATTTGACACTGTGTAGATTATTTAGTATTTCTGCTTTAGCCATAGCTAAAAAAAAAAAAACATGGTCTTTGAGGGGTACCTACAAGATTTACAATGCTTAATGCACTTAACCTTAGGGTAGCTTTTGAAACATAATAACAATACATTTTACATTGTATTGTTCATTATTTATTTTACATGTTATTGTCTTAAACACATGGAAGTTTGTATATGTGCACTTGTGGTTCTCCTTATATTTGTCTTCTATATAGATAATGTATCAATGTTTAAATATTTTAAGTGTTTTTTTCTTTTTAAATTTCGTTGCTCATTAGTTGATTGCCATGCAATTGCATTTTTGGTTCATCACCATGAGTGACAGGATGTCAAGTGGAGGTATTTTAATACCAATAAAAATGGTAAATTATGTATCTTGATGTTTAATGAAATACTAATCAACAATTCTAAAAGCCTAGTTAATTCCATTGATATTCCCTGGCACTCTCTGAATTCATTACATAATAAAGTATACATGCAATATATATACATACACTCTTTTAAAAATTGTCTATAGAAAATAAATTTCATCTGCATTTTTACTCTGAGTTCTCCAGGTAGTAGAGTTTATCATAATTTTATTTTTAACATGTATTGGTAGATCTTCTTCACAGCTGAGCAATACTTTCTATTTGAAATAGCATTTTCATAGAATGAACAGAATAGTGTAATTTACAAAAGCCTAATCATGTCACTGATCATATCAAATGTATAAGGTCAACATGCCCCCATTTGCTCATTTTCCTTGGAGTGACTTTACTATTTGTGTCGTATTTGGAAAGCTTTTTCATGTGCAAGTGGGTTCAAGACTCATTCCCTGCTTTCTCTTCTATCAAATTTAGTGTATCTTACCTTATCTGGGGTTGAGTTTTGTGCAGGGTGATAAGTCTGTGAAGAAAAGCTCGTTGGGAAATAATACTCTGCTGGAACCTAATTCATCATTGTATTTTTATATTACCAGATATTTCTATTTTACAACTTTCAGATTTTCTAACGTAGATAATTTATATAATTAATTAGACATAAAATAAACTATTGTTTATCCTTACATAGCTATTCCCCAAAGACATATAGGACTAAAGTAGGTGGCCTGTTATGCATTTATTTGTTTTGCTTCCCTTACTCTCTATACATAGAGAAATTAAACCTCTTGTACTCACACCTTTGGCAAGTAGACTAGTGATGTTTTTAAGGAGAGGCTTACTTACTGCATTACTACATTCTTTGTACAGTTAACATGGCTATACTAATTTTCCATCAAATAAACACAAAATTTATAAGATGACTTTCCAAATAATGTCACAGAAAGGTAAACAAATTCTCAAGACATATTATTTCATATATCTTATAATTTAAGTCCTCACTAAGTGCATAAAATTCCATAAACTTTACATATAAACTTGATGTATTTTTCTAGACCAGATGTGCATGCCCAACATAAAAGAACAAAGAAAATCAAGTGTGATGCATCAGAATTTTCTTGGCTTCATCTGAATATTTTAGCCAGCTAAGCTCTCTAATTAATATCATCATGATTTAACAATCTTATAGCATGGTTATGCCTGGACTTAGATGTATGCCTGATGTAGATTACACTCCAGAATACACATTCATGTTTATGTAAATTGACTAAGTTAAAATTGAACAAACATATCTCAAAACTAAATTTTATTAGAGTTGTGGAATAAGTCATTGTACTGTGGTTAAAAAAATAGTTGTAATTCAAGAAGTAAATTCACATTCAAAAGTATTCCTGTTTTGTTTGTGCATGTTTTAAATGCTATGTTAGGAAATGATGTTTGGAAAGAATAGGATACCATTTGGTAGATGTATGATTTTCTAAGTTTATGGACTTAATCATGATGAAGTTTGGTGTTATGGCCAAAGCTTAAATACCATCTTCCATGAACACATAATAACATATTTTTCACTATCGATTATCTAGATCAATCTCCTTTTTTTTCAACTTAGATATATTTAAGATTCACTGTTATTTTAAAACTTGTCCTTTAACCAAAAATGAATATATGGAATATTTATACCATGGAGTTATTACTCTGCTGTTAAAAAATGAGATTACAGAATTTACAGGCCATTGAAGGCAACTAGAAAAAAGAGATCCTATGGGAGGTTACCCAGACCCAGAGAGACAAATATAATATTCACTCACTTATAAGGATATAATCTGTTAAGTAAATATCATGCTACAATACATAGACCCAGAGAGATTAGGTCAGGAGGAGGGCTTTAGAGGGATGTATGGATCTCCCTGAGAACGGGAACCATAGATTTTGTAGGTGAAATATGAGTGGGTGGAGATGAGAGAGGAAGAGATCAGATACAGGGTAAAATGCGAGAGGGCAGGGAGAGACAGAATTGGGGGCATTTGAGGTGGGGTATGGTATGGAAAGCTAGTGGAGTGGAAACTTTCTAAAATCTGTAAGAATGAGCCTAGTGAAAACTTCTAGGGTCAGACTTCAGGTTCTGCAGTCTGAACTGTCCATCTTTTATAGCCAGTCAGGGCTTCTAGGGGTGGCTTACAATTGGTGACATTATTGGCCAGTGGGGTCCCAAGGAGATCCTCAAACAACCCAGGCTGATGGTAAGACAGATAATGTCTCCATAAATACTGAAAAATGAGGCCCCATGTCTAAGGACATTATCCATATAGATATTTGAATGCTGAAAGGTCTAACTGATGCCTGCATGGAGCCTTCTCCCCTACACTGTAGTTAGTCTCTTTAATGTGAGAAAATACTCTGTAGGCTACCAAAAGAAATTTGGACACCAATCCAGCCACAAAAACGTCTACCTGTCCTACATGGGATCACAGAGACTGAATCGGAAAGCGTGGGGTCTGAACAGGTGTACACAAGTTCCGTTGCATATATGCTATGGCGTTTGGCTTGGTGTTTTTGTGGAACTCTTAACGTGGGAGCAGAGGTGTCTGTGACTGTTTTGATTGCTCTTGGCACGCTTTTCCTTCTATTGGTTCTCGATATGAGGGCCTTTGCCTTTTATGTCTGTATCTTATTTTGTCATGTTTAGTTGTTTCTCTTGGAGGCCTGCTTCTTTCTAAAAGGAAATGGAGAGGGGTTGGGTCAGGTCAGGGAGAGAGGAGTGGTAGGAAGAAGGGAGGGAGGGGCAACTGTGGTCAGGGTGAATTGTATGAGAGAAGAATCCATTTGTCAATTAAAAAAAATGAGCAAACAATAAAACCTTCCAACTCTTTTAAAATGTAAATTGGGCCTCCAGTGTGTAAATTGTTTCATTCTAATCATGCAAGAGTAAATCATTTTGCTAACCCTACTGGTCTAAATATGATAATTAAAAATACTGCATATATTAACTATGATTCTAAAAAAGAAAGCCAGAAATACACAAAAGCAATAAATTCATTTATAAAATGTAACTCTTTGTCTTGATTTCAAATCCTGGAATTAGATATTGCTATAGGTAAAACATTGTGAATTTGAAAAACTTTGGGCTTTTTATATCAAATACAAAAAAGATATACATTTTGAAAATGTATGCAATTATCAACCTGAAATTTGTAAAATGTATAAATTTACATATATCCATACATAGTATCAATATCCATTTATTATTCATTTGCCTATATTTGACAAAATAGTAATTATTTTTTAATGAAAAACCTATTACAATTTGGCCAATAACATCTTTATTTGATTCCTTGTTTCTGTTTAAAGGGTTTTATTTTCAGTTTTAATTTTTCTTCTGAAGAGAGATGGAATGTGTTCATTCTACAGCTTCCTTTACTAAATATGGAACCAGGTAATCAGATCGTGAATTCTCATCCCTTCTGGTATGCGATGCTACCAATAACTATTACCCAAGGTATAATATTTCATATCACAGTTGAAGTTGTTTTGTTGTAAGACTTTAAGCGATCTTAATAAATTTTGGGCAAAAGTACATTTCATTAATTTTATAAAACAGGATTTATTAAGATGCAATACTACAAGTGTCCTGCAGCTTCCTGATTTTAACGTACACCAGGATTTAGTGCAATCAAAGGCTTGGAAAACTATCACTGTAATTAATATACTATATTGTCATCTATAGCATGTGATGGTCACTTTGGTATTTATGCTCACTTGAGATCATGGCACCTCCATCCCAACCCAGGTTTATTTTTTTTTCAGAGCTGAGGACCGAACCCAGGGCCTTGCGCTTGCTAGACAAGCGCTCTACCACTGAGCTAAATCCCCAACCCAGCAGCCCAGGTTTTTAATATTCCCTTCTTTGTCTATATTGATCTATACTGAACCCATTTTTATTTATGAAATTATAATTACATCTATTCCTTCCTTTTGCTCTCTTTCAAATTCATGGACTCTTTTGCATTAATTTTATCATGTATATGATAATATATATATATATATATATATATATATATATATATTACAACCTGCTCAGTTTGGTTATTTTACATGTATGTATGTTTTCCGGGCTGATCATTTGGTATTGGACAATGAATTGATGTGCTTTTCTTGGGGAATACTATTTCCTCACCTCTCAGAATTCCTTACTTGCCTATAGCTCTTTGTGTAGGTGTGAGATTCTCTGGGATTGGCCAGTCCACTTTGACATGTCTATTGGTGTCTTTCTTATGTAGTTTGCATTTGTGCAATCATGTCGATGTGATTTTATGGGTGAAGCTTCTGACTTTATTAGAAGACACTATGTTATAGTATTCTCCTTGATTTTTTGGTGCTTACAATGTTTCTGCTGCTGCCTCTCCCATAATGGTCCCTGAGTCTTAGGTGTAGAAGTGTTCTGCTCATGTATCTACTGGGTCTGGGCTCTACAATTCTGCATTTTAATTGCTTGTGGTTTTCTACAATTACTCTGTCTACTGAATAAAAAGTGCTTACTTGATGAGGGGTGATGACTCCACTTAATTCCCTCCCGTACTTTGATAAATAATGTGTTCTCTTCCCTCATCCAGATCATAGACCTTCTATTAATCACAACAGTACTTTCTAAATAATCCTAAAGAACTATGTTATATAAAATCAGTCAGGCACAAAAATATTAATAGTGTTGATATTATTCATATGTGAAATCTTTAAACTATGATCTTCAGAAAAAAGAAACATTTTAAAATTAGTGTAGAGGTATATCAGGGCGAGGATGCAGGAAAGAGTGGGTGGGATGGTTGGGGGTATAGTCATAGAAGAAGGGGGAGGGGAGATGGAATGGGGCTTTATGGAGAGGGAACTGGGGAAGGGGATAACATTTGAAATTTAAATAAAAAATATCCAATAAAAAATGTAAAAAATGGTTGATCTCAGTAGATTACAATTACTCCCTAGCAGTGCTTCAAAGTGTACTTTAGCATAAAGTATAATTAAATATATATGCCTGGAAATTTCTCCTTTTGGATAATTATTTGATAATCTATGTAATTATTCACATACATAAATTACATGGTTCATTTTTATATAGAATTTTATAAGCAAATGATATTTAAATTTGAAAACAATTGTTTGTGTCAAATTTAAATCAACTAAAATTAAAATGTATATTCCATAAATGTGAAATTTTAATATAGTCAGTCTTTGTATCACCCCTCTTTATTGTAAAATGAAAACTCCCACTGTGTTCATATTCAATAGTTATTAATGATTCAAAATAATAACATGAAAATATAATATATATTGCTAAGCATTAAATATTATTTTAATTAACAGGGTGTTTCACAGAGTGCAGTTTTGAAATAATAACTAATACACAAAGATAAAGTAAACTGTATAGAATTCGCTAGTGAAATTAAGCTTTAAGCTAAATACCACTTATGCATAAGTGAATATCCAGTTTTTAAATGTTTTCTTAAAACGTTTATTGTTCTGTACAGTTAAAATATTTATTATTTTTTAAATAGATTAAAACAGTTTCGGATTCCTACCTACCTATCTACCTTAAAACACACCGTGAAATAAAACAAATACTTGCGGGGTTAAGGATTTAGCTCAGTGGTAGAGCACTTGCCTAGCAAGCGCAAGGCCCTGGGTTCAGTCCGGAAAAAAAAAAAATGCTTGCACCTTAGGCATTTCATTGCTTTGGACTGCATGTGAGTGTGCATGCCTGTGCATATGTGCATATGTGCATGTGTTTGCGTATGTGTATTCATGTAACTTTACTCATGCCACTGTGTGTTTACTGCTTGTGTTCATGACAGGTTGGTGATGTTTTGATACCAATCTGTAATTGTGTTTGTTTGTTAATTCTACTGAATTTAGTGTTCTTTCATCGATTGTGCATTTCTTGAAACAAACATATATCTTTTATTCCTTTCATTTTTAAGTAAAATTTTGAGAAATTATTTGATTAGCTTAGTATATATTTCCTTTGTTTTGTTTGAGATAGAGTTTTTCTATGTAGCCTTGCTGTCCTGAAACTTACTGTATAGACCAGGCTGGCTATGAAATCAAAGCACTGTGGCATGTTAATTTCAAATTCCAGTAGTCATTTCTTTTTTCACCTTGTTTTGAGATAGGGACTCTCTTGTTTCTGCTTATGCACTACATACTCTGGCCAAGCTGGCTTCCCACTTCTGAATGAGTCTCCTGTGTCTGTCTTTCATCTCATCATAAGAGTTCTGGGATTGCAGACATGGATCTGTCATTTATTTGAGCTCCAACGATGGTTCTTGGGCTATCAGACTCATGAAGACAAGTAAATTAACTATATTGCTCTGTGTGTGTGTGTGCGTGTGTGTGTGTGTGTGTGTGTGCGTGTGTGCGTGTGTGTGTGCGCATGTATGCGCACATGTGTGTTTCTCGCATTCATGCATGCATGTGTACATACACACACATGTGCATGCTCATGCCTGAGTGAAGATGTTTGAATATGTGTGAACAAATCCTTTTGGCTTAAGAATTTCTCAAAATCAGGTAGTTCAAATAGTCAAATATCCAATTTATCAATGCCTCAAAAGAAAGTGGAATTTTAGATGAATTATATATCATATAAGATAGTTTTGGCAGAATATAAAGGGAAGCTTAAGACTTACTTAATAAAAGATTAACAGAAAGAAATAGAAGAGAAAAGGTATTTTAAAAATCTGGCACATTAGTGTGAGAGAAGCCTGGTTACCTACAAGGTGAGCCGTAGATTGATTTCGTTCCTGAGCATCTTCTTCTGCACGCCTGCTATGGCTGAGGGCATCGTACAAGTATTCCCAGAAGGATATCAACATTCAAAACACAGGTTGGAGCTTTTTTGATCTAAATGTACATGTGGAATCCCATTACTGCCTCAGCTGTCACTGTTGTTCAGAGCTTGGTTGTGGTTGTGAACGAGAGTAGGAAGTGTCGTACATACATGTCCACCAATATCAGCATTTACTTCAGCTCAAACAGGTAAAGTACAGGAGTGTCCACTTGTAGGTTAGTTCCTGGTTGTCTCTGCCCTCCATTGTGTAGTAGCTGGAAGGAGTTTTGCAGGGAAACCAGAGTTGTCTTCAGTTGTCTTCCTATTGAGAAAAGCTGCTAAGGTGTAATATTCAAATGTGTTTAGTAGAAAGAGAGCTGGGAAGCATGATTGATGGTTTCTCTTCTTTCTTTTAATATCAGTTTAATTGCTTTTTGGCTTTGGTGGATATTTAAGAAATGACTTTTGTTCATTTTTTAAACTAAAATAATTAACTTGAATGTCACAATAATAACAATTAAAATTCAGTTTCCTTTTAAGCTTCATTTTATTTAAAAAGAATAATTTTGATTGAAATACCCAAAGATGAAGAAAATCTTTTATTTCATCATCTTTGATTAAAAACGGTAATATAATAATAAACAACCATAAGAAAGTCAGACTGTTTTGCACTGAAAAAAAGATAGGGGGATGAAAAGATATCTTGGGTGATATAGAGTTTAAGGTGCTTTTAATACATTTACTTGAAATATCCTTATAAAATTGTTCTGGTGCTTCAAAAATATAAGATAGAAAGAAAATGTCCTATAGTAGAAAACAAATATTTGAGATAGAAAATTGAGGCTCAGAGTCAATGATTTTTTCCCAAAGAAGATAGTTGTTGTAAATGCCTCTAAATCTCTTTATCTGTGTGAATTCTACTTTAGGATTCCAAATGCATCAGCAGTTAAGTCTAAAAACTTTTTGATATAGTTGCCAAAGAATCACAAGATTAACTGGTGTATATACAATTTTGAGTCACAAGGGGGAAAAACATAATTAACGAAACATTTCATCCAAGGGAAAACTTGAGCACATTGTTAAAGTCTTCTTCCCAAGCTACTCCTTTAAATTCAGCATCAGAGAAAAAGCCTCTTTGCCTTACTATACTACTATTTCAGGTTTGCTCCAGGACATCTTGCTCTGCATGACTGCTGTAGCCATAGCATAGGCATCACGCTCATTCCAAGAAGGTTGTTAATTATGGATCATGCGAGTTGGAATTTCTTTTTCTCTGAATGATTGTGGGGGAATTCTATCTACTCTTACCCTTCAATGTCACTGATGTTCATGAAGACAGACATTATCAGACTAGTCAGGCTCTAAAGTGTAAATAGAAAGATATTTTAAGATGCTTCTATGTGGTGTTTGTTTCATGTCTTATATAGGTTTTGATGCTATGTGTAGAAGAAGAAAGCAGAAGAGAACTTCTCCCTGGCTTTCACCAAAACTAAATAAACTTGTCATTTCCATATGTATGTTGCTGCTTCAATTAAAAATGTATTCTCTCATTTTATAATTACTTTTAACCCTTGTTTACTTATCAAATGTGCAAGTGTCTGTATGTGGACATGTATGTTTATATATGTATGGGAAAGTCTTGTGTCATACTACATGTGCATGACTCACTTAATTCTTACTTTCATAAAGTAAACTGGGTCATCAAGTTTGGTGGCAAGTACCTTTACCCACTGGATCATTCTGTTATATTTTTAGGTTCTTTTCCTTCCTCCCTTCCTCCCTTCCTCCCTTCCTCCCTTCCTTCCTTCCTTCCTTCCTTCCTTCCTTCCTTCCTTCTTTCTTTTCTTTTTTCTTTCCTTTTTTTTCCTTTTTTTTTCTTACTGGTCAAACATTCAAAATCAGACAGTCTTTTATGATAAAGCACTCAGGTTAAACATTAAGAATTCTGATTTAGTTTCTGGGTTGGGGATTTAGCTCAGTGGTTAGAGCGCTTGCCTAGGAAGCGCAAGGCCCTGGGTTCAGTCCCCAACTCCGAAAAAAAGAACCAAAAAAAAAAAAAGAATTCTGATTTAGTTTCTAAATGCAAAAGGGCAAAGCAAAACAAAACAAAACCACAACAAAACATCCCTTCTCATGCATTACATAGAGTACAAGGAGAGTCCCTGTAGTAATATAGGGATTGCTTCACAAATGACCGGGAGCAGTAGTTATTTCTCTAAGGAGTTTGAAGCTGTTTCATGGGCTGCAGTGTGGATTTTCCAATTCCAGAGGTTAAAGATAGACAAATAAAGAAGAGAAATAAGCCTGCTATATCAACCATCCCCTCTCTCCAGGCACCTGCTCAGTGGAGAAGGAGGATTGATACTTCCCAGTAGTTCCAACTCATGCCATAGCAATCCACATGTGTTCTGTTTGAGAAACCTACAACGTTCACAGTCCCTGACCATAGTTGCTAGGTGTGGTGGATTACCACATCTGCACTGCCTAGGATAAACAGCCATTTACACACTGTTTTCTTGGATCATACTTTTGCAATACCAAACATATTTTTTGTTTGTTTGTTTTCAAATTACTTTGAACTATAATCGACATGTATTGAAATTTATTTTTTTACCATATTTATTTTTATTGGATATTTTCTTTATTTACATTTCAAGTGTTATCCCAAACATCTTAAGACTAGACTCTTCTGGCAGCTTGTAAAGCAAGTGGACAGCTTATTTCAGATGCCTCTAGGTATCCCACTCAGAGATGTGAAGGACTGGTCAATGTTTCTGGGATTCCCCACTCTCAATTCCCTTACCTTGAAATCATTCACAGGCTCTTGGAGCTTTGACTTCAGGACACAGTCTACCCTGTGTAGCTCTGACCTTCAGATAACCCAGAAATCAAATAGGTGATATGGCCATTTGTCCTCACCCTAAGAACAGAAATTGACCTGCAGATAACCTGGGAATCAGATAGGTGGTATGGCCTTAGAAAATATCTAACATCCTATTGGTCCTATGATGTCCCACTTTACAGCTTTTAAACACTGGCGACTATCTAATTTCACTTTATGGGAACCATACAGTGGCCACATGAAACCTAAGAGCCAAAAGAGTTGTATGTCTACTGGCAGCCAAGTTCATTTAACCCGAAGCCTAGGCCACTGAGACACCCTCAAATGCTGCTGATGTTGAGAACATACATGGCATCTATCTAAGGATAGTTTTACTAATAAGAAATAACTTTGAAGTGATCAGATTCCCCACATTAAAGATAAAGGATACAAAGTAAAAGATTAAAAACAAATTAACAGCAATACTACAGCATACTCTATATTAACCCACAAATTCACTTTAGCATTGATTCTCAAGAACCAAAAAAAAGACATTATTTACCCCTTTTCTAAAATAAAAATGTCCTGATTGCTCATACAAAGAAGGCCTCTTTGAGGACAAACGCCGAGTTAATATTATTATCTCTCTCTCTCTCTCTCTCTCTCTCTCTCTCTCTCTCTCTCTCTATCTATTTTTACACGCCAGTTTTTATTCCCCTCCTGGTTCACCCTTCAACTGTAATTTTTTAAAATATTTTATGCTTTGAGATATAGTAGTTATTTTTTACTTAGCTAAAATATAATTGGAATATTTGAGACTAAAGCCATCAAATTATCTTTTATTATACCTAATTTCTTCAAATTATAGTCTATTTAGATTGAAAAAAAATTTATGCTGAGTCTGCTGATTCCATTGATCATTTCTCATTCAGAACCAAATAATGACTGAGTGGCTTTTTGAAGACTAACAATTTGGGGGATAATTAAAGGAATGAGAATATAAAACTCAGTGAAAGAAGAAATTGGGACAAAGGTGAACTACTGCATTATAATTGACAAAAAAGCCTGTCCTAAATGGACCACCCTTTTCTTTTTCATCTTTATTAGTTGTGAAGGATTTATACTTGATGAATAGTTTTTATTTGTCTCCCAAGTAGGGATTGAATGATGGCTGACAGCAGCAGGAAAAAAGAGTCACACTCTCCTGATACAATCTTCATGCTTAAGAGGCTGTAACCAGTCACTGTAGACTCTAGCCACTGCCAACATTTTTAGATTGTGTCATCTACAGCATCTTTTATAATTATGTAATAATTGTAATCTTGCCAACCCTACCACTATAAGATCCTATACTCTTAATTTGTTCAAAAAAATTAGTTGGCATGAATGCTTCCTCTCTGTCTTATTTTCATATATTTTTTCAGATTCAATAATTTTCATCAGCACTGGGTTAGTATTAGTTCACTCAACATGTTTTGATTTACATGAATTTGAGTAGTCTGTAAAATCGTTTACAAATAATCATACTTCATAATGGAAATGGAAACTCAGTATAGACAATTAATAAATTAGAATTGCTTTTACACAAAAGTTCTTTCTTTTATTTTTTCTTATATTATAGTTTGCATTTCTGCCAAGATCTACCCACCTCCATATCCATCAAACTTTGTTCTCTTTCACATAGAGAAACAAAAACACTAAATTTAAGGATCAAACCAAACAAATAAAATTAAATACCAACTACTCTTGGGCATAAGGCCTGAATTGAAGTATAGTTCATGTATGCCATGGGAGAAACTATTTTTTCTTTCCCCAGCAGGAATCAATGACAAACATCTTACTGTGTAAGGATGGTACTTTGATTCATTTTGAGTAGTAAAATTATGTAAAAAACAAGTACTCCAAAAAAAAAAATGGAACAAAGAAGCAAGCAGGCACAGATATTTTTAATATCTGATAAAATAGAATTTAAACCAAAACTTGTCAGAAGAGATATAGAAAGAAACGATGTACTTATTAAAAGAAGATCCACCAAAAGACACATATTTTTATTAATAAAATATTATCTACATAGTTGGTTGCCAATGTATTTCTAATTTCTATTCACATCAAGTTTTAGAAGCTTGTTTGCAATGAATCTTAGTTGGAGGCTACTTAAATACATGGGACAAATTTCCTTCTTTCCCATTTTTATTAGCATTTATTAATTTACAAAAATAACATGTTTCATTATGTCACTCCATGAATATATATAATATGTATTGATCACCTTAATTACCATATTACCATACCCTACCTTAACTTCTTTCTTTACCTCCAAGGCTACTTTCACGTATTATCTGTGTTGCATTTCTTTCTTCACCTATCTACTTTTTCCTTTTCTTTCCTTTATTTGTTAGACACAGTTGCTGTCCTGGAACTTACTCTGTAGAACAGACTGGTCTTAAAATCACAAAGATGTCCCCTTTTTGCCTCCTGAGTGCTGGGATCAAAGGCATGTGCCATCACCACCTGGCTGGCTATTGCTCTGTTTTGTTTTGTTTTGTTTTGTTTTTTCATTTTTTTAAACTATAATTATTATTTTTACATGTGTTCATACCTTTAAATATGTAAATTCAACCTGTTGAGTTCATTTAATGTTGGTAATATGTATGTTTTTAGGGCTGACCACTTCATAATGGATAACCAATTAGGGAGTTTGTCCTTAGGGAAGACTGTTTCTCCCACTCTCACATTCATTAATTGCCTTTAGTGCTTTGTCTAGAGGTGGGCTCTTGTGAGATTTCTCCCATCCCTGTTGACATATCAGCTTGTAAATTGTTGTTCAGGTCTTGCTTGCTTGGGTAATCATATGGCTGAGATTTTATTCATGAAGATTTTTATCCATGGATGAAAACACTGCCTCTGACTAGATGTTCTGGTCCTGTGGCTCATATAATCTTTCCACATGGGACAACTTTTACAGCAAGACCAGCTAACACTACAGACAAACTGATGGTGAAAGGCAAGCACAAGAACCTCAGAGCCCAGATCTCCCACCAAAGCAGATACTGAATATGCAAACACATCAGAAAAGCAACATTTGGATTAAAATCACACCTCATGATGATGGTAGAAGACAATAGAGGTACATAAATAACTCCCTTAAAGAAATTCAGAACACTACAGGTAAACAAGTAGAAGCCCTGAAAGAGGAAACACAAAAATCCCTTAAAGAATTACAGGAAAAAACAAGCAAACAGATGAAGGAATTGAACAGAACCATCCAGGATCTAAAAATGGAAATAGAAACAATAAAGAACACACAAAGAGAGACAACCCTGGAGATAGAAAACCTAGGAGAGACATCAGGAGTCAGAGACTCAAACATCACCAACAGAATGCAAGAGATAGAAGAGAAAACCTCAGAGGCAGAAGATACCATAGGAAACATTTACACAACCCTCAAAGATAATGTAAAATGCAAAAAAAAACAAAAAAACAAAAAAACAAAAAAAAAACTTCTAACCCAAATCATCCAGGAGATCGAGGACACAATGAGAAGATCAAACCTAAGGATAATATATCTAAAAGGGAGTGAAGACTCCTAACTTAAAGGGCCAGTAAATATCTTCAACAAAATTATAGAAGAAAACTTCCCTAACCTAAAGAAAGAAAGGCCCATAAACATAAAAGAAGCATACAGAACTCCAAATAGATTGGACCAGAAAAGAAATCCCTCCTGTCACATAATAGTCAAAACACAAAATGCACAACACAAAGAAGGGATATTAAAGACAGAAAGGAAAAAAGTTCAAGAAACATAAAGGCAAACCTATCAGAATTACACCAGACTTCTCACCAGAGACTATGAAAGCCAGAGATCCTGGGCAGATGTCAGACAGATCATAAGGGAACACAAATGCCAGCCCAGGCTACAATATCCAGCAAAACTCTCAATTAACACAGATGGAGAAACCAAGATATTCCATGACAAAACAAAATTTACACAATATCTTTCCACAAATCTAGCCCTACAAAGGATAACATACGGAGGGAAACTACACCCTAGAAAAAACAAGAAAGTAATCTCCTTGCAACAAACCATAAGAAGAGAGCCACACAAATTAATTCTACCTCTAACAACAAAAATAACAGGAAACAACAATCACTACTCTTTAATATCTCTTAACATCAAATAGACTCAGTTCCCCAATAAGAAGACATAGACTAACAGACTGGATATGTAAAGAGGACCCAGCATTTTGCTGCATAAAGGAAACACACATCAGTGAGAATGACAGATACTACCTCAGAGTAAAAGGCTGCAAAACAATTTTCCCAGCAGATAATCCCAAGAAACAAGATGGAGTAGCTATTTTGATATCAAAAAAGTCAACTTTTAACCAAAGGGTATCAAAAAAGATAAGGAAGGACACTTAATATTCATCAAAGGAAAAATCCACCAAGATGAACTCTCAATCCTAAATATCTATGCTCCAAACTCAAGGGCACCTACATTCATAAAAGAAACCTACTAAAGCTCAAAGGCCACATTGCACCTCACACAATAATAGTGGAAGATTTCAACACCCCACTCTCATCAATGGACAGACCATGGAAAGAGAAACTAGACAGCAACACAGAGAAACTAACAGAAGTTATGAACCAAGTGGATTTAACAGCTGTTTATAGAACATTTATCCCAAAACGAAATAACTTATCTTCTTCTCACCACCTTTTGCTACTTTCTCCAAAATTGAGCATATAATCAGTCATAAAACAGGTATCAATAGATACAGGAAGATAGAAATAATCCCATGTGTCCTATCAGATCACCACGGAATACGGGTAGCCTTCTGTAGCATCAAAAATGACAGAAAGCCCACATACACATGGAAGTTGAACAACACTCTACTCAATGATAACTTGGTCAAGGGAGAAATAAAGAAATTAAAGACTTGTTAGAATTTAATGAAAATGAAGGTACAACATACTAAAGCTTATGGGACACTGTAAAAGCAGTGCTAAAGGGAAAACTCATAGCTCTGAGTGCCTCCAAAAAGAAACAGGAAAGAGCATACACTAGCAGCTTGACTGCACACCTAAAAGCTCTAGAACAGAAAGAAGCAAACACACCCAAGAGTTGTAGATGGCAGAAAATAATCAAACTCAGACCTGAAATCAACCAAGTAGGAACAAAAAGAACTATACAAAAATCAACAGAACCAAAAGCTGGTTTTTTGAGAAAATCAACAAGATAAATAAATCCTTAGCAAGACTAACCAGAGAGCATAGAAAGAGTATACAAATTAACAAAATCAGAAATGAAGAGGGAGACATAACAACAGAATCAGAGGAAATTCAAAAAATCATCAGATCCTACTACAAAATCTTATATTCAACAAAACTGGAAAATTTAGGTGAAATGAACATATTTTTAGACAGATACCAGATACCAAAGTTAAATGAGGACCAGATAAACCATCTAAACAGTCCCATATCCCCTAAAGAAGTAGAAGCAGTTATTAAAAGTCTCCCAATCAAAAAAAGACCAGGACCATATGGGTTTAGTGCAGAATTCTATCAGACCTTCAGAGAAGACCTAAAACCAATACTGTCCAAGCTATACCACAAAATTCAAACAGAAGGAACACTATCCAATTCCTTCTATGAAGCCACAATTACACTTATACCTAAGCCACACATAAATACCCAACAGAAAAAGAGAATTTCAGATCAATTTCCCTTATGAATATCAATGCAAAATTACTCAATAAAATTCTTGCAAACCGAATCCAGGAACACATCAAAATGATCATCCATCATGATCAGGTTCTTCATCCAGAGATGCGGAGTTGGTTCAATATATGGAAATTCAACAACATAATCCATTATATAAACAAACTCAAAAAAACCACATGATCATCTCATTAGATGTTAGGAAAGCATCTAACAAAATTGAATCCCCCTTCATGTTAAAAGTCTTGCAAAGATCAGGAATTCAATGCCCATACCTAAACATAGGAAAAGCAATATACAGCAAACTAATTGGAGAGATACTTGAAGCAGTCCCACTAAAATCAGGGACTAAACAAGACAAATAATTTTAAAGACGTATGCATCAAACAAAAGGTTACTAAAATTAATAATAATATCAATAATAAATCACGACATCACTAAGCTAAAATCACTGATTGACCCTATTACAGTAATAGTCATTGACTTCAATACCTTAATGTTGCCAATAGGAAGGTCAGTCAGATGTGTGGTAATTAACTACATCATACATCAAACAGCTTGTTTATGTGTTTAAGATTAATAGTATTTAATTCACTTCATAGTTCTTTCTACAATATTTTAAGCATATTGGACTTTCAATGTTACTAATTAGCATAATGCTATTATAGAATTATATACAATGTATATCATATTTTATAGCATGTATTTCTATGTATTTGTTTGGTATATATAGGTATGAATAAAATAATTGATCTGTCTCACACATGACATTTTATGAGTAATTAAACAATTCCAGGTGCTAATTGTATCTAATACTTCCAATGATTTTTTTAAATTATATTATTTAAATATCTAAAAATGTTTTTGGTTTTAAATATAATGTAGAGAATAGCTATAATTCAACGCTGTATGATACTTTTTCAATTTTCTGGCAATATTTGTGAAATTAAACTATTTTACCATGTATTGATTAACGATATTTTATTTATTTCAAAACCCAAGAAACATATATCAAATTCACTTGATGCATAAAGCATAACCACATAAAAAGTAACATATTTTATAGTTTTTTATTTATCACAAACTCAAAGTAATCTCTCCACAATTATCTACATATTTTTATTTATTGTTGACCACCAAATTTTCTTTCATTAGTTTATAATATCAATGTAATTGTCAAAACCACAACTTTTTACCAGTATCAACTATGATAAAAATTATCAAAATATTAACATCATATTGAAACAGGCAACACAGAGACTAGTTCAGCAAACTGAAACATCAGTTTGGGTTACAGATATATTTGACCCAATGCCCTTGGCAACCTCTGACATTCTTCTGAAGCTTATGTGTATATACCTTTGTCCTATTAATTTCTCTACTGATTTAGAACTACCATTTAAAAATTCTGTGTCAGAATGTATTATAGAATACAACAAAATAGGAAACATAGAGGAATGATCTGGCATAGACTGGTTTGGTGACCATGTACATTAAAGCCAGCTGTGTCTTCTGAATCAACTTTTTGTGTGAAAGTCCTATTGACCATTTTATGTTTGTTAATAATCAGGTAATCATGTGGTTTTAGTGACATGCATCAAACAAGGGACAAACACAATTGAATATAAGGTTTTTTAACTGCATATTTTACATTACATTTTAAATGTTATCCCATTTTCAGGTTTCCCCACCAGAAACCCTCTATCCCAATCCACCCCTTGCTTCTATGAGGGTGCTCCCTCACCCATCCACTCCCTCCCTTCCACCTCCCTACCCTGACATTCCCCTACACTGAGGTATCCAGCCTTGACAGGATCAAGGGCTGCTTCTTCCATTGATTCTGGACAAAGCCATCCTCTGCTATATATGCGAATGGAGCCACAGGTCCAATCCTGTGTTCTCTTGGAATGACAGTTTAGTCCCTGGGAGCTCTGGGGGATCTAGTTGGTTGACATTTGCTCTTCTTATGGGGTTTTAAACTCCTTCAGCTGTTTCAGTCCTTTATCTCCTCCATTATGGACCCTGTTCAATGGTTGGCTGTAAGCATCTGTTTCTGTATTTCTAAGGCTCGGCCAGAGCTTCTTAGCAGACAGCTATATCAGGCTCCTGTCAACATGCACTTCTTGGCATCCACAATATTGTCTGGGTTTGATGGTTGTATAGTGGATGTTTCTGAAGCTATTAATCTAAATAGCAGAATCGTCCAAGTAGACATTCCTATCAACTACATGCTCTTATCAACTACACACTCCTTAAGTGTTTAAAAGAAAGCGTCTTTTGGGTCTGAATCCTTTTGGGTCTGAGTTACCTTACTCAGGGTGATACATGTTATCTACTCACTAATTACTGGATATTAGCCAAAATGTACAGAATACCTAGGAAGCAACCTACAGACCAAGTGTGACAGTGTGACAAGTAGAAAGTCCCAAGTGAATACGTTTTAATTCCACTTAGAAGAGGGAAGGAAATAATCATGGAGGGCACTGGGAAGGAGAGCGGAGGAGAGGGAACAATGGAACAGGATCAGATATGAGGGTGGGGTCAGGAGAGAAGCCCAGAGGGACAAGGGAATGAATAGAGATAATCAGCAACAGGGTGAGGTGATCCTGTGAAAAGTACCAGAGATCTGGGAGGTGAGAGACTCTAGGACTCAATGGGGACGACCTTAGCCAAAATGTCCAACTTTGGAGAGAGGGAACTCAAAGAGCCATCTTCCAGTAGATAAACAGAGCTACAAACAGAGGGACAGGGTGACTAAGCCACAGTCAAAATTTCTGACACCGAACTGTTCCTGCCTAAAAGAATTGCAGGGACAAAAATGCTTCCATTTTTGAGACTGAAAGAAAGACAGTCCAGTGACTGATCCAACTTGGAATCCATCTCATGAGAGGTCACCGAGGCCGGACACTATTACTGGTGCTCCAATGTACTTAGAGATGGAAGCTTGGCATGACCATCCTTTGAGAAGCTCTACCAGCAACCGACTGAGACGGAAGCAGATGTGTATACCCAATCATTGACCTGAAGTCAGAAAACCCGGTGGTTGAACTAGGGGAAGGATTGAAGAAGTTGAAGGGGAGAGGAACCCTGTAGAAACACCAGCAGTCTGTACTAACTCAGATTTGAGGGAGCTCCCAGAGAATGAACCCCCAACCAGGAGCATACACAGGCCGGTCTGAAATCCCTGGCACAAATATAGCAGACTTCTGCCTGATCAGGTCTTAGTGGGAGAAGATGTGCTTAATCCTTGAGGGTGTTGAGGCCCCAAGGAAGGGGAGGTCTGGTGACAGCAGAGGTCTGGTGGGCTAGTTGCTGGGGAAGCACATCCTCTCAGAGGCAAGGTGGAGTAGGAATAGGATGAGAAACTATAGGAGGGAGGACCAAGAGGGGCACAAGGACTGGAATGTAAATGAATAAAATATTAAAAATTCTAAAATACAAAAAGAAAGCATCCACTATTACCTTAGTACCTAAATTGCATTTCCCTGATGACTAAGGACATTGAGCATTTATTTATGTGCTTTTCAATCATTAGAGATTGATAATTCTCTGTTTAGCTCTCTACCATGTTTCTTAATTGGAATATTTGGTATTGGCATCTATCTTTTTGAGTTCTTCATATATTTTGGATATTAGCCCTCTATTGGATGCAGGGCTATTGAAAACTTTCCCATTCTGTAGGCTGCTGGTTTTTTTCTACTAATGGTGTCCTTTGCCTCATAGAAGCTTTTCAATTTCATGAGGTCCCGTTTATCAATTACTGATCTTAGTGTCTGAGTCACTGGTGGTCTGTTCAGGAAGTTGTTCCTTATACCAATGTGCTCAAGACTATTCTTTTCTATTAGATTTAATATATCCAATGTTATGCTGAGGTCTTTGATACACTTGGATTTGAATTGTGTGATGGTGATAAATATGGATCTATTTTCATTCTTCTACAGGCAGACACTCAGGGCAGCAACACCTGTTAAAGATGATTTTCTTTTTACATTTATGGTTTATGGTTTTTGTCTTTGTATGTATGTCCCTTTTTTTTTGTCTCTCAACTTCTGTAAAGAATTGTGTTAGAATTTTGATGGGAATTTCATTGAAACATATGCAGAGTCCTATTGCCAGAAATTGGGCAGAGCTTGGTGAGTCTTATGAAAAAGTTGGGGATAGAATTGAAGGGGCTGGCAGGGTCAAGGACACCACAGGAAGACCTACAGAGTCAACTCAGTTGAGTCCACAGGAGCTCACAGGGACTGAACCTCCAATGAAAAAGCATGCATGGGATGGACCTCGGTCCCGTACACATCTGTAGCAAATGTGCAGCTTGACCTTCTTGTGGCTCTCTTAACATTTGGAGCAGGGCTGACTTTGACTCTGTTCCTTGCCATTTGATCCTCATTCCCTACCCATATTACTTGATTGTATCTCAGTGAAAGAGGGGGTGCTGAGTCCTGCTGGAAGTAGATGTCCCAAGGTGACACGGTACCAGGGGCAGGGGTCTTCTCACTCCATGAGAAGTGGTGAGGATAATGGGAGAGGGATTTGTAAGGGAAAGATTTGGGAGGAGAGAAGAGAGGGTATGTCATATGATGTAATATGAATAAAAAATAAATTATGGAAAGAAAAAAATAATTTCCTCAATAGAATAGTCAATACAATGGAAACTCTCTGTGATTAGAATGCTTGTCATTCACTATTTTGGCATTGTGTGAGAAATAATTGAGATAACCATTTATAGATTTTGATTGAATTTGGCTCATTGTTTTAGAGAGCTCAGTAAATAATCATTTGAACTCATTGTTTAGGATTTTGTCAGCTCAGTACAACAAAGAGAAATCATGTGGTTAAGGAGGATGTTCACACTGATACCGACCAAGTAGTGGAAGACCATGGCTCCAGGACCCCAATAGTGATTTCTTTAACGCATATCTTTCAATCTTTATCATCAATTTGCATCCTAGGTGTATACATTTATTCATTCATATTCAAGTCCAACTTGGCTATGCCGAGAACAAATGTATCTTATATCTTTTGACTTATCCTTAGTTATAGATAGCATCACAATTGGATTAGGTGGTTTAAATTTTGGAAAACATTTCACATGTTCATCCAGTTTCTAGAGTACTTTCATTAAAAAGCCAGTAGACAGCACAGTTATCTACAGTTATATGCTAACTACAGAGCCTTTTGATCAACTCAGAATTTATATGTTATACTCATAGTCTGGAGACTAGCCAACTGTCATCAGTAAGGCGTCACATAGCAACTAATGGGAGCAGATGTTCCAGTCAAACATTAGGTGTAGCTCAGGGAACCCCATGGAAGATGAGCAAGAAGAATTATAGAAGCCAGAGGCATCAACAACACTACAAGAACACAGCCCACAGAAGCAACTCAGCAGGGCTCATAGCAGTTTACAAAGAAAAAGGGGATAATTCCCAAGCCTCTATGGATCTGAGTTTGGTCTTTGCACATATGCTCTACAGCTTGATGTTCTTGTGGAATTCTGAAAAGTGGGAGCAGGGATTAAGGTTGCTATATCTGATTCTATTAGGACTTTTGCCTGCTTTTAGGACCCTTTTCCTCCTACCAGGCTGCCTCATCCAGACTTGATATAAGGGTATGTGCCTAGTCTTATTATAACCCATTATGTTGCATTGAGTTGTCAAACCCGGCAAGCCTGCTTTCTTTCTGAAGTGATAAAAAGAAGGAACACATTTAGGTGAGAGGGAAAGTGGGGTGGAGGAATGTCTAAGTGGAGTGGAGGTAGGGGAAACTCTACAGGGTATATTGTGGAAAGCCTTAATAGCTTCCACCATTACAAGATGGCGCCAACTTCCGCTGTGCCCCACGTGGAAAGCCACAATAGCATTCGCCATTACAAGATGGCGCTGGCTTCCGCTGCGCCAGCCCGACTTCCTTTCAGGAAACTAGCTGTGTGCGCATGTGCAAGAGTGTGTTCGCGCCAAGTCTTTGCCCACCCCGGGGCGTGCCAGTGAGATCATGGGTAAGCGACCAATCAGGTGTAGACGTGCCGTGCTAGGGTTTTATAAGCAGCGCCTTTCTGGGCCCCGGCTCTCTCTCCTCTTCCAGATGTAATAAACGCTTTGCTGCAGAAGGATCCTGGTGTCTGCGTGTCGTTCCTGCAGGCGAGACGTTGGGCGCGCGACATATGGTGCCAAAACCCGGAACAAACGCCTCACCATCGCCGGCGCCGAGGAGAGCCTCCGCTTGCAGAGAGGATTCAGAACTGCAGGTCAAAAAGTAAGCTCTGAGAAGCATGTTTGGTCTTGATCTCTCTCATCTCTCTCCCCCATTAGAAGATGCGGTGGAAGCTTTTGTTATTGTTTTGGCAGCACTCATTCTCTTTCTTTTGGTTTTTGATTTTGCGGCTGCCGCTAGGCACAGTCAGAAGTCGTGCCTAGAAGATGAGAAACTCCGCCCAACAGTAATAGCAGGACAGGGAGCACTAGGGGAGTTACAGGACAGCATGTCAGAAACAGAGCGGAATGAAAGATTAAAGAGCTCAAAGAGAAAATGTGCACCTAAGAAAAGAGGCCCTTCCAAGGACCTTGGATCCGAGGAAGCGAGAGATAAGGGAAAGGACGCCCTGGGAGAGAAAAAGGGATGAGATAAAAGGAACACAGTATTTTGGGAGAAAAATTTTGTCTTTGTGCTTGTAAAAGGTGTGATTAGGCTCTGAAAACGTCACAGAGTCATACTGATCAGATTTGATAGAGGTAGAACCCGCCTGAAAAATTTATTCAGGAGAATCAAACAAAAAGATATCTCAATTCTATCTAGGGAAACAGGTCTAAATTGATATAATATTTTTATGGAATTCTTACTCTAGAAACCAGGCTTCTAAAAGAATTTAGGACAATGTCTCTTTGTTGAGGTATTGGAGACCACACCATCATGCGTTCATATGTAAGAATTGACAGATGAACCTTGTATAGACTCGGTGGCTTGGAGACTGGATTTTGGAGACTAGATTGTTGGAGGTTGAGTTTTGCTTTCCAAAGTTGTGGTTTGCCCTGAAGTTACTGTATTTTGATGCTAATTCCACTGCCCCAAGGACAGCTGCCTAGTCACTACTCAGAACTCAGGTGACCTTGTGGTTGTGCTCTGGTGTTACAAGGAGAACTTAAGGATTGTGATTAAGGATGCCAGTGTTGCATTGACTAACTCAAACTTATTTATAATTGAGAAAAAATCAAACAAATAGAGATTGTTACAGGATTTACGAAGGATTGATGAGGTTTTGGAACTTTGAGAGCATTACAGCCAGTTTGCTTACTCCAACTGCCATTTCAAGATAGATTTAGAGGATTGTTTTTATACAATTTGTTTACATCCTGGTGATTGTGAGTTTTCATTTCATGAGCTTGCTTATAATTTTAGAGAGCCCATGAAGTGATATCATTAAAAATTTTACAAAAGAATGGCTAATAGCCTTATACTATGTAATTTTGTTGCTTCTTCAATGTAAGAAGTTAGAACGTTGAATCTTTCAGTGTATATGGAAATTTTTACTACAAACCTTTGCTCTCAAAATGAGCTTTAATATTTGGGGAGTAGCTGTTACACTACTCCAGAGAAGAATATTTGAAACTAATTTTAAGCTTCTAAGGATATGTTAATTGCCAAAATACCTCACCTTACCAGAGGACTTAAGCCTTTGTTATCCTCATTGGAGATAAAGCTTCAGTTGTGTTAATACAGAATTGTAGGCTAGACTCATGGAAGTATTTTAAAAAGAAACCTGGTGAAACATACCTTATTCCAAACAGCAATCAAATTGGTTATTACAAAATACTGATATTTGGCCTATTACATATACAAATTTTTCAGGCAAAGTTGATAATTTTACTCTTTGAATGCTTTTGTACTTCCTGTATATTTGTGCATGCAACCCATAGGAAATGTGCTTACTGTTTCTATAGGTGGTTCATCTAATGAAAAGGCTACATGTATGATTGGATCACTTGTTTATTCTCTTGAGTTTCCCCTGCTTCAACACAGACTATTAAATTCCGTGCTTTAGCCACTGTTTTTAAAATGTTAAAAAAAAATCAAGCTTTCAATTCATATACTGATAGCCAATGTGTGGCTTGTGGTTTACAATTGATTTCAATTACTTAGTGCTTTATTAGAGACAAGTTTTCTACATAAATCAGTGAGTGATGATTTCAGTGTGAATGTCTGACAACTCACTGTACTTTCAGTGCTCTGGCTCAGACAACTAAACAAAACAATAGACCCAGCTCTTTGAAAATGGTAATGGAGTTGATAACACACCCTCACGAAAAGAGGAAGACTCCATTTGCTTACTTTCAATGCCCAGCCTCACCCTGCCAACTCAGAGATTTCTAAATAAGGCTAAATCTGGACCTTGTTTACAGGATTCGGCATTTCTAATTAATGCTTAAAACTTGTGAGGTGCTAGAGAGATGGCTTAGTGGTTAAGAACACTAAATACTGTTCGTTTAGAGGCCATTTAAGAACTCAAACTAGATTGCCTGGACCCCTTAACGAGGGAGGACAATGATACTAGACAGTTTATATCTTAATAAATAAAAAGGGGGAGTTATATCCCTGTATGCTATGTATGCTATACAATTATTTAATAATACTCCTTTTATTTCCAATTTTAAAATTTGTATGCCGAGGAACACTCTGAGTGTTTATGGCACCCTACAACTAGACATACTTCTGCCTAGGTGAAATAGAAAGATCCACATATTGACATGATCCTGTCCAGATATTTTATATGGGGAAGAGAAAATGTTTGTGTTTTTTCTACAGGATACTACAGGAGTGTGCCAGCTGCCAGAGGTGGTTGGTGAGACTTGCTGATCCTGGTTGCATGAAGATTCAGCTCTCGTGGTTCGGGTCCCTGGAGTCATTCCTCTGCCCTGAGGGGAAGATGGAAGATCCCCCCTCATTCCCCTGGTGACTCTTGCTGCCTTAACTGGTGTTGTCAGTTTGCAGTCTGTAGCTTCACAGGAATGCCACCTGCGTTAAGCTGCTGTGGACTGGGGAACTCTGCCCTGGTTGCGCAGCTCTCAGACATGGTTCCATTGCCTGCTGGTTGTTCCAGAGAAGAATGACCAATCCTAAACTGTCCTGGGAAAGACCTTGTTACTTTCGCTGCTATTGTAGCAGCCATTACTGCTGCAGCCATTGTGTCTGCAGTGTCTAGAGTTACCCTCCCCCAATCTATTGTTAGGCAAGCACAGTGGGTAAACTTTCTGGAGTAGTTGCTAACAATTGGGAATTCTAAATTTTATTATAGGAGCGGCTTGACTACGGCCTTGGTGGTAGCAGCTGAGGAGAACCAGATGAGGTGCCCACTACTTATCGGGAGTGGCTCTGTTTGGTGCAGCCCTATGCTGTGGATTAGTGTTCATGCTATGGTTGGTTTGCAAACTCAGATCTCAACAGAAATGTGACAAGGTCGTTATCATTCAAGCACTTGTGGCCATTGAATAAGGGGCCTCCCCTGAAATTTGGTTATCTATGCTCAAAAATTAGTCGGCATCTGAGTTCTCTGCTTTTGCACCCCACGGATTTGTGGATCCATTGCACTGGGATGAGAGAGACTCAATGATTCTTTGATCAGCCCTTGCACATCGCCGAGGTCTCCTCATTGCACGCGATAGGGTGATCATGACTTCCCCACTAATTCATATTTTGGCTGGCCTCTTTTGTAGAGTTCGCCCTAGGTCATTTAGCAGTTACTGTCACACAGCACTGCGGTATCCAGAGACGGGCAACTTTCCTCATGTATAGACCAATCTAAGACACGGGGCCCGGTTGCGATAGGGTTACCCTACAACGGATAAGGCTGTGACATTAGAGGAACGACCTAAAACAGGAGCCACAGCAGATGGACGTAACTGCAGAGGCCTAGACCAGCCTCATTCTAGTAAAACAGAAAGGGGGAGATGTGGAAAGCCGTAATAGCTTCTGCCATTACAAGATGGCGCCAACTTCTGCTGTGCCCCACCTGGAAAGCCGCGATAGCATTCACCATTACAAGATGGCGCTGGCTTCTGCTGTGGCAGCCCAACTTCCTTTCAGGAAACTAGCTGTGTGCGCATGTGCAAGAGTGTGTTCGCGCCAAGTCTTTGCCCACCCCGGGGCGTGCCAGTGAGATCATGGGTAAGCGACCAATCAGGCGTAGACGTGCCGTGCTAGGGTTTTATAAGCAGCGCCTTTCTGGGCCCCGGCTCTCTCTCCTCTTCCAGATGTAATAAACGCTTTGCTGCAGAAGGATCCTGGTGTCTGTGCGTCGTTCCTGCTGGCGAGACGTTGGGCGTGCGACAGTATATGATATGAATAGATAAAAAAAGAAATAGAAAATAAAAATTGTAAAGCTAGAATCACAAAACAACCCCTTCTTCACTATACTGAAAAACAATGTTTATATAAAATGAATTCCTAATTTATAATAACAGTTTGCTAGTTCAAACTAACCTACACTAATATTCTTCTGCCTCTGTTATGGATAGAAAAATGAGTATTATTTCTGGTTCAATGTTTGTTTTTCCCCCAATCTAGTTGAATACTTCTCCAGAATTTTCATGTGCCCTTTCTAACACATTCCTTTCACATATTGTTCTTTTGATCATGTGATATGCTACTGGGTTGATAGACCTCTTTTTTCCAATATTCTTGTATAGATTATAAATGAAACATATTCTTCAGGAAATGTCTTTCCAATGTTTGACTTAATTACAGTCTTTTACTGGCGCAAACCAAAGTGATAATTAAGTTTTCACAACAAATATTTCCTTGCTTCATTCACTTGTCAGTGGCTACTAAATTGGACAGCTCCTTCCTGGTAACTGATACGTATATTATAGCTGATTAGTTTCGTGATCTTGTGAACATGCTTCTATGCCCTTACGTCAGCAGACAATTGGCCACTGGGTCAGTTTTCTTATAACATGATCTGAGGATTGAAAAAGAATTCACATATAATTTATCCAAGTACACAATACAGGTAATAAGGGGCAAATCCAGTCACCAAGTGGGATAAGTCTCAGTGATCAGTAGTTTTTCCATCCATCTGGCCATGTGCCTTCCTAATTTGTTCATCAGATGCTGCTGACCTTAGAGCAGGACACTTCATCCATCGCATAAGGAGGTCCCAAAGACAGGTTTTTGAAACAGTCATACAAAATATTGAAGAAATATATACAACCTCAAATTCAATAATAAAAGCTAATAGTATACAAAATAAAGTTTGTTAAACAGGTACCTTCAGAAGTAATTTCTAATGTTATATTTATGAGTATTAAAATAATCCTCAAGACTAATTCACTAACTTCTAAGTACTGCAAGAGTTCTAAGTTATTTTGATCCCTGAATTATTTTATCGTATTTTCAATCTTTCCACTTTAGCTTAGCTTCTCTTTGCTTCCATATATCTTTCGATCTGTTTAAAATCTTTATTTCAGAAACATTAGCAGATTTTAGTAGATTTATCTTTGTATATAGTTTAAGACAAAAATTTAAATTAATATTTATGTTTGATTTTCATTTTAATAGTATGTCACTCAACTTTAAAATTTAATAATTCATGCTCCTAAGAAATTTTAAGTTTAAATTATTCTTTTCTTTATTTTTTAACAATTAGTGCAAAATTTACAATATTATACAATAAAATCACCAAAGTGAGTTAAGGGGTTAAGGCTTTCATGGAAATACCCTTTTCTTTACTCTGGGACAAATTGGACTTTACATTTACTGTTTTAAGGAATAGTTATCTAAATTATACTATTGTTTTCCATGTAGTTTAATTTTGTGTTTACAAATGTATGTTAAGCATTTCTTTCTGTTCACAAACAAGAAAGTATATGTCTAGTTTGGTTTCTATAATTTGAGTAACTTCTTCCGGCTCTGTTATTGTCTCTTCCTCTTGTTTTGCCCTTTCTCTTTACCTTGTTACATAGGGAAGCATGAGGTCTAGGAGTATTGCTCAAAGGTGGAGCGCAAAGGGAAAGATGCTTACAAACATTTACCTGGGTCACAAGGTGTGTGTATTTTAACTTCAGTATTTAAGAACAATGGTGTAAATGCTTGTGTAACAGTTATCTCTTAGCAATGTATTCTTACTTCAATAATTTTTAACAACTGCATACTGGAAATTTTCTATTATTTACTGCTGTATGTGTGTAATGGCCCAGCAATAGTCATTTAGAATAAAATGCTTACTTGTCATGAGAAATATTCTAAGCATTCTATTTTCTCTTGAAACTTTGAAGGTTCTGGTTTTGGTTATTTAGGGGATGTTTTAAGAACATTTTCTTTAAAAACTTTCATTATTTTCATACCTACATATGTTTTAATATCATTATTAGATTGCATATTATATATAAGTTTGTTTCTTAGTTTGTTTCTCAGAGATCAATATTCATATGCATCTCTTTATTTTGTTAAAATACAAAGTTTGATAAGGTAGGTGAGAAGTTTGATTATCTACATTTTAAGCACAGGCATAGGTAATGCAAATGCCTCTATACAGTGAATCACAGGTCATTTACATATAATCACTGTGTTTTACCACACTTCTATTTTAGAGAGCCTGTGGAATTCTATTTTTTCTGTGTTTTGGATGAATATACCAATAACTGCTCATTATCTCTCTGTGTTACTTAAATGCTCTAGGATGCCATGAATATTTCCTCCTTATAATTTTAAGTTAAGTTTTTCAATAAATCTGCATATCTGATATTAATAATGAATTTTATAATGCAGATTCAAATTTTCCCAATCATGCACTTGTACTATCATCATCATCATCATCATCATCATCATCATCATCATCATCATCATCATCATACCATTATTTGCTATTGGCCACGTGATCTACTTTCTTGTTCTTATCATTATTAAATATATGTAAATGTATGAGATCTGTGAATTTAATTTTGTCCTTCCACTGTCTTGAACACCTTAAAGAGTTTTATGTATAATTTTTTTCTTTGTGTATGTATGTGTGATGAACCTATTTGCTGTATCCTATAGATGTACATGTACATATATAAATGTGTATATATATATACACACATACACATACATATGTCCATACATATATACTTACATATATCCATGCATATGCTCATATAATCATATCCATATATCCACATATACATTTATCCACATATGCATAAAATATACATACATATACATATATACACATATATACATGTATACACACATATACATATAAACATGTGTGTGTGACCATGTATGATGAATTTGTTCTACATCATATGTTATATACATGTACATATACACATATATGTTTATTTACATATATACACACATGCGCACATATATATACATACATATATATATATACATACATATATATATACATACATATATATATATATATATATATATATATATAGAGAGAGAGAGAGAGAGAGAGGTTAAAGATTTACTTTAGATGCTTCCATCAGTAGCTCTGAACATTAATTTTTACTTTTGGACACATGACATTAGTGAACCTGTAGCATACTGGTTCTTCGTGTCAGCCTGGCTACTTGAACAATGTCTCTAGCATATTTGTAATCATTTCTCTTCTTCAATTTGACAATTCTTTTCTTGTCCTTCCTTTTAAATATTTTTATATTGTGATATTTGAACAAGCTGATTTAGGGGTGTGTGTGTGTGTGTGTGTGTGTGTGTATGTGTGTGTGTGCATGTGTGTGCTTTCTTGCTCGACAGGAAGCCCAACTACCAAAATGAAAACTACCTATAGTTTTCATTCATTTTCAACAGTTAAATAGTATTATCGTATCTGTTGTCGTAATTTCTAAATATCACAAAAAGACATCTGTTCTTACTTAATTACAAACTGAGAGTTATAAAAATTTTATCTCAATTTTTAACATTGTCTTAGCTTTCCAGTGGCAAATATTACAAGGAATTTCTACCCTCTCTGATCTTGAATCCAAAGATGTTTCTTAACAGCACATTTTAAAGGTGCTGCTGCATTTGTGTCCTGACGATATTCTTCCACTTGTAGGTAAAATGGAAGCATTGTCTCCATTCTCTGTTTTGCCTCTCAAGAGCTCTCAGTGGGGAAATGGGATGAGAGGTTGTTTGATGAATTAGGTGTTTGGCATGTGAGGTGAAAGTGTCTCAGGTTTATAAAAAGATAATTTCTTATATATAGTGACTTAGAAGAAGACCTGAAGAAGGCATTGTTTTTTTAAGCCAGTTGTTAGGTTAGCTTATGATAATAACATTACGCCTGTTAATTGTATTACCTTAGTGTTTGCTCTCTTAGGACAGAAATGTTATAGCTACATCTTGGAATGTATTTCTGGGTTTCTGTGTTGTACTTTGTTAAAAGTATATCTTTCTTCATTTTTTATCAGTTGATATTCTTATAGCATGTTAAAATATGTAACTTATAAAAATGATATTTGCTTGTTGAATAACATAATAAAAGTGATATATTAGCATTGTATGTCTTCTAATACACAGATCTTTGGGGAAACTGGATGCTGAGATTAATATGTTTGCTGTCCTTTTCTAATTCAAGATTTCTTTAATAATGCCTAAGAGAATAGAGCTAAGAGATTAAATTTTTATCCTTGCAGAGCATTAAATTCCATCTGGTTTAGAATTCTGAATATTAAAGTTTAAATTACTTTTCCTCTAATGTTGCTATTAACATTGAGGAATAATTAATAATCACACTCACTTAACAATGTTAGTTTTGAGATAAAGCACAGGTAGATTTTCTATCTTTTATCAAGTATAAAAGGCACACAAAATTCAACATATTTTAACTATGCCATGTTCAGTTTAAATTCTATATGTTTCTGTAATATTGTGTTGTGTTTTACACCTGCACATTGAGTTTCCTCATTGCTATTTATGTATGTCTACATATGTGCACACAGAGACACAATGTATGTTCACAGTACCTTGCAGATACATTTGTAGTTATTGTGAACTGTATCTCCTTAGATAATGAATAGAGTTGAAGAGATCACCATACTATTTTACTGCTTAAACATTTTTAGATTCCTGTAGCAAATTGTCTTGAGGCTTCCAGTCAAAGGCAGCTGCACTTTGTAGATATTTTCATTTAAATGATTGAACAAATGTTTCTAACTTGAGTGTGTGTTCCAATGGATAGATAAAAAGGTCATCATTTCAAAATGCAGGTACTGAAATTTGCCAAATCCAAAGTCATTCATACATTAGGCATCATCTTTGACAATATTTATCCATGTAAAAAAAAACTGATGAGATGTTTTATAGACTATCTCTCTTGGGATTGGACTGATGTTTTCTCACGGTTGTTCTCATGGGATAGGTGGGGAAAACACTGTATCTGCACAGACATCTTGCCAGCAAACCTGTAAGGGCAGCTTTTCCTTGACTATGTCCAGTTTTATTTTGTTTTGGAAATATGTGTTCTACATCAGTTTCACTTCAATGTGTTCCTCTGGTGACAACAGATAAATAGACGTGTGTGTGCATGTGTGTGTGTGTGAGTATGTGTGTATGTATGTGTGTATGTACATGTGCATATGTGGGCTGTGTGTGTGTACGTGTGTATGTATATGTGTATGTACATGTGCATATGTGGGCTGTGTGTGTGTGTGTGTGTGAGAGTATGTGTATATGTACATGTGCATATGTGGGCTGTGTGTGTGTGTGTCTGTGTGTGTGTGTGTGTGTGTTTAAGCTGCTCAGTCTGTATAATGTTATTTGGATGCATATATTTTTAAAGCTGACCATTAGTATTTGTTGAATAGTTACTATGCTCTTTAATCAGGAAGGGTATTCTTCCCATGCTCAGCTTTAATTAGTAGCTTATATTTCTTTATATAAAGTGAGGTCTTGTGAGTCCCCTCCCCTTCCTTCTATCCATCTTAGCATGTCTATTGGTGTCTTACATGCTCAGTTCATGTTTAGACAGTCATGATGGTAAGTGTTTCTGAGTGTAGCTTCTGAATCACAGTCTCAAACATCTTTTTACTCTGATTATTAAAATCTTATAATTTGTAAAATTTTTTCAATAACATTAGTACACTGCCTGAGGCTATGTTGGATGATTTGACAGGGAGCTATGGGATATAAGAAAGACAAACAAAAGGTAGTAGTAGGAACGCTCAGATGGCTGCATGCCCAGATGGAGACATTGTAGCACATATTTAATATTTATAATAATGTTCAGCATGTTTATTATATGCTTTTATATTCAACACATTGACTATACACAGTGAAAACAATCGCATTTTTTCCAATAAACTCTTGCTTATTCAATCCCTGGAATGTGGAAATGGGGTCAGAGGCCTTCTGCACAGAGTGCTCTCTTGCCAAAGGTTAGGTTAAGGTCCCTACTTCAGCAAACATTCCATTTTCAGACATGGAGGAGGGCATGATTCCTCTTAAACATGATTTCACCTACGTCAATATTGCATTACTACATAGGGCTATATTATTCCCTACAACACATTTTATACTTTAAGGCTATTTATATTTACTTGCAAGTATATACATGTTATATATTATATAATATATACTATTTTATGCTTTACAATAATTATGTATATATTTATTTATACATAAAATATATACACAACAATGTGATTATCCATTCACTCATTGTTAGTAATTTTGTTGTTTCTACCTTTAGAATTCATTTGCCTTAGTCAAGGTTTTACTGCTGTGAAGAGACTTCATGACCAAGGAAACTCATAAGGTCAAACATTTAATTGGGGTTGACTTACAGTTCAGAGGTTTAGTATATTGCCATCATGGCAGGAAGCATGGCATCACACAGATAGACTTGCTGTTGGAGAAACCAAGAGTTCTACATCTTTATCCAAAGGCAGCAACATGAGACTGTCTTCCTTTGGCAGCCAAGAGGAGACTAGATTCCACACTGGACAGAGCCTGAGCATAGGAAATCTCAAAGCCTGCCTACAAAGTGATACACGTCCTCCAATAAGACCACACTTCCTCTCATAAGCTCACAGCTCTTAATAGGGCCACTCTCTATGGTCAAGTATTCAAATACATGAATCTATGGGGGCCTAACCTGTTCAAACCACCACACCATTAGATCCACACACATCTCAGGTTAAATTAGTAGTTATTCTTGACTTGTTCCCAATCTGAAGCCTGGACTCAACAGCCAGGGTCAATTCACTTTTCACAGTTAAGACCCCAGGTCTATACTGTCACAAAAAAGTTGATTGAAGATACAAATATATCTACTTTTAATATTAAATTTAAGAAGATGGTTTTCTCTGTAGGAGTGAGTGTTTTGAATCCTGATTAAGAGAAAAAGGAAACTTAAATCTTTTAATTTTTGTGCTAAACATAAAATTTGAAAGTTTGTTCCTCAAAGAGTTTTCTTCTGTTTATTGTTGTCTAGACTGTATCAGTACTCAGAGGGTTATTTTCCTAGTTTCATTAGGAAGTTCATTGCTAAGACCAAAGGATAACTTTGATAATTTCTCTGGATTCCTTCCATCTTCTTTATTCTCCCCATCATTCCTGGTTTTGCCTAGTCGCACCATGTTAAATTGCCCTCTTATATCTCTAATGTAGGCCTGTGTCAATTGCATGCGCATTATTCCAAATTGGCATGGGCATTGTGGCCCAGGAAGACAACAGGAGGTGGAAAAAGGCAATAAATTTCTTAGGAGGCATCTAGAGGGGATACACACTGCTGAAGCAATGAAAAAGTCACTAAGATGAGAACACTGGGCCCAGCCTTTAGTTAGTGTGTAACCATGCTTCAGCCTAAGTGCTCAGCACATCACTACTTACGTGACATGTAGTTGGCAAGCATGAGATCATAGCATTCCAATGTACTTATGTTGGCCAGACTGTGCTAACAACATATAGACACACACAAAGCCTCCTAGTACGAGGCTCTGAGCCCACACTGCAATATTTTAAGACATAGAGAGAAGTTAATGAGCCTGTAGCTTTTCTCCATATCATCTTGACTTTCGTAGCTCTTTAAATATTTTTAATGGGGATGATTTAATTTTACTACAGACTTGCATGCTTTTAATTGTGTAACACTTATGTTTGAGTAAAAGAGAAACCATTATGAAATTGTATAAACATACATACATATTTTTCAACTATATAATGAAAATAGAGATTTCTGGGCAAATCTGTTTAGTTTTAAATAAGCTAAATACTGAAAATTATCGTGAAGAATTTTTCAAGAAATTACTGAGACTAGTAGACCAATAAATACCAATGGGGGAAAAACTTTGCTTATTCAAAATCCCCAAATGTAGCAATTAAGAAAAACAAAATAAATTACTTGTAAGCTAATGAAGAACAGAGTACAAGTACTAATTTTACAGGAAAGGAATATTGCATTTTGTCTGTCAATATTCATATACACTTCTAGTTTATCTTTATTTTTGGCTTTTTTAAAAAATTATTTTATTGTTCACATTTCAAATGATATCTATCCCCCTTCCCAGTTACATCTCCACAACACCCACAACACATTCTCCCTATCCTCCCTCACCCTGCCTCTTTAAGAGTGCTTCTTCCTCACTAGCCACTCCTGCCTCACTACCCTTACATCGCCCTATGCTGGGGCACCACACCTCCACAGGACTAACCACCCAGGCAATGCTATTATAAAATAATTTCCTATCCTCACAATGATGCTTGAGCTTAGGTGTTTGTAATTTGTAGTTACATTGTAAGGATTGTTAAAAGAAGAGACATAAATTCTATTCTATGACTAGAACCCCTGAAAATACTCCTTCAAGTCACTTTCTTGCATCACAGACTTTCAGTTAATGATCTTTGTCTTTGATATTTCTTCCTCAGATCCCAGAGCTATGGCCACATCTTCTCATTTTTCTCTCTTCTCAGACTCCTCTTTGACCACACGAGATGGTGACTCACTTGTTCATCCTCTAGTTCTTGAAATTCCTTTTCTCTCTAGATTCCAGCTGTTTGATATAATGTAGTCAAATCTGCTTACTCTTGTTATTTCATTGTTCTGCAAAACAGTCCTTCATTGTGTATCTTCACTATTCAAGAGACTCACAATTATTACCTTCCTCAGCTTGGCTACATGATGGTCTCCATCCTCTCTCCCCTCTAGTTGCTGTGGGTGAAAATTCTCAGAAACTCCATTTTATCACGAACCTCGAGCAAGGTTTACTCATTAAATATAATAGGTTAGATTGGTACAGATGCAGCCTAATTAAATTTTATATTGGGCTATTTTTTGTCCCCATAATAGCCATTTCTTCCTCACTTCTGTGTCTGACCTAACATGTATATTACTCTCAGGTAAAACATTTTAGACCGTATTAATTAATCCAGACTCTAGTTTCCATCAACCAAATGCTCAGAATGTCATAGGATAGCATCTGGGGCCAATGGTATTTTTCTGCTTCTCTCTAACCCAGGTATTTCATGTCCCTTGATTCATGATTGTTTTTGTTTTACTACTATAAAATTTCATGAAGTGGTTTCTACATTAAAACCTGGAATTTGGAGTAACCTGAAGCTATGTTCTTGGCCCATGATCATTCACCATTAACTCCTCAATAAATGACCTCTTATTATCTTTGAGGAGATAGTTGTGTTGTTAACATGATATTTTCCAACATAAATGAGTTGCTATCTGAGAACAGTCTTATTGTATGAATATTACCAGAAAGAGGGATTTAAAATGAATTTATGTCCAGGTGTGAATAACGTCCTGTTTGTGCACTTTTCTGAGAAATTCAGAGTATAGAGTAAGAATCATGAGATAAATTGTGTCTTTTTCTGTATGTCTATCATGTTTTGTCTGTTTCTGTCTTTCTATACTTATGCCTATCATATATGTGTGTTTTGTACATGCATTTAACACATTTCATACATACATACATTCATATACATACATTATACAAAATATATATTATATACCAGATACAAAAATCTGGATTTCATCATTTTCTTTTAAATTAACTTACAGCCAATAAAGTTCTACCATTTCAATAAATTTGTTTACTAGCTTCTGGTTTCAAAACGGCATGGTTATTTTTCCTCATTTCTATATCCGTTATTTCTATTTTCTGTGAGTTGCTGCTACAAAAGCTTTTAAAAGGGAAAATGGCCACCAGCACCTGTCTCATTTTGAGAGGCAAGATCTTATCACTGACAGCTAATCAATAAAAACAAATGAAAAGTAATAACGTCAGACTTGAGAAGTAAGGTTTTTATTCCTAGCCTGAAGCAAGGGCTCACCAATATGTTAAAATCAATCAATCTCTCCCTCAGACTGAACCTAAATCCTAATCGTTAAATCTTTAAAAGTACCATATGCATAGCACCCTGCTGTTCTCACTCAGAGCACAAATAGAACAGACTGCCTCTGTCTTTCTCCCCCTCAGGCCCTCATAACCAAGACAGATCACCAGGGAGGATAACGCTGACCCTGAGTGTGGAGAGAGCAAAGCTTGTGCATCACTTTTCCCGCTAAAGAGATTATAAGGAGCCTCCATGCCCCCACCGTGATGAAAGTCAGCCTGAGCTTTCTGAGGGAAAGCCAGTAAACGGACTAAATGCGGAGCTGAGTGGTGATCAAATACTCTACAGATATGGCCACAGGGGCCAGACAGGAGCTCGCTTATTCATCATAACCACCACGAGTAAAACATTGAGCAGACTTTATGTGTTGCCTCATTGAATGAGAAAAAGAAAAAATCATAACGTTCACCATAATGTTAGGGGAATTTGGACTCTGTGAGATTAGCATACACTTGATTATTTTAAAGACGGTGTTAAGAAACTTCGTCTCTGCACGTGTCCTAATTCTGCTTTATAATGAATGAGCTCTGCGGCTCCCCTATGCAAGCTCAAAGATTGTCCTCATCATTTGATGGAGCTAATTAGAATAACAATGAACTTAAAAACCTAGGGGTCTATGGCTCACATGGGAGGGAATTGGATAAAAGTGATAGAGTGGCTCCTTTCCCGGAGCTCTCCTCCATTCTTTAACTTTATCCACTAATTTCCACTTAATAATCTGTTTACACTCACATGATCAGATTCAGATGGCTAAAATGTAAATAATTGCTATCTCACACATATCTTATTTAAAAAACAAAGTCAAAAAGAAATTCTCTGAGTATGTTGAATATATATATATATTTATGACACTTTGGGCAAAAAAAAATAACTCCTTCAACCTGGTGGAAGAAATAATTTACCTTTCTAATAGTTTATGGATTTTAGTCTAGAATATTATAAAATTGAAACTATCTGCCTCTTTTTTTTCTATCTGCTTCTGGAATTTTCTGCCCTTGAGAAACTGCCAGCATTGTGATTTTCATCTTGCTGAGGCAAAGAGATGAACACTCTTATCTGGGAAGATGTGAATGCATTAGGATTAGGCAAGCCAGTCACCTGTGGGAGCGAGGCTGAGACTAATGCACAAAAATGTACTGAAGAGCCCGTGGCCTTTTGCCAGGACACCTTTGTGTCCTTCTAGAGTCTCAAGACAGTCAATATTGTCTCTCCAGCCCATGCTACAAATCACCTTCCGGATGGAGCCGCGTGAAATCCACGCTACCTTCTGGTTTTAGCAGACATATATAGTCTCGGTAAAGGGTTTCATTTTGAACCTTTAGCACACCACTGAGAGTCCTGGCACTCATAAACAGTTGGAGCTTAAAATAAACCACGATTTCAGTCTCTATGTTTACGTCGTTACATTAATTTTTCTAAAGACTTATTCATTCGTTTGTCAGTAAGAAATATCAGAAGCTGTGTTCTCTAAAAGGTATAGTTCAAACGCAAGAAGTTTTTCTTCCTCAACTATCAGTTTTCGTCTTTAGCTCTCTCTTGCTCCTACCACGTGCTTAGTCTTTCAATCTACCCTTCAGTAGTAAAACCCTAAGTTAAGTCTTGAATTCAACCTGCTGTACCGCCACGGAATACATTATGCGTGCCAGCTCTCATTAGTGTAGTATTTTACCTCCTAGCCATGTGGCTATTCTAAAAATAGAATATCCAATGCCCTTCATGCTTCTTTCACTCCTCTGTGTCTGTGTTGCTGATCGATCTATTGTATTTATCTTCTTCTAATTGGACAAATCACAATCACTCATGTGTAGTTTTCTAAAGAATTTTTTCATGTTCTTATGTTACGTGTAGTCAATTGATAAGTTGCCCTCTTTACAAGTAAATGATATATTGACTGCTGCTTATTTCAAATTAACCACTAAAATGAAAATGAAGATATTTCTGCATAAATAAAGATATATAAATTCCTGGTAAACTGGTGTTTTCTAAGAAATCACATAAATACTTCTTGAAAGCTTCTATTTTTGGCAAGATATCTTCAATTTTATGTTCTATTTTGCTGTTATATTTTTGTCTGTTATATTTGGATTTAACAGCACTTACATGCCAACCAGAACAAGATAGGCAAGTATTTTAAAAAAAATTACTAGTTAAGCATGAATTTCTTACTCCCATTCCCAACCAATGTGCTCTGTAAATGGTGTCAGTATTATAGCTCCTTGGTCAGCGGAAAATAATCTGTAAAGCAATTAACTAATTTTTTCTTTTTGTTACTGCAGATTCTCAGATTGAAATGTTGGCAGATTGCCATTCATTTCCAAACTATAGTACCTATGTATTGTATTCTTAATTTCCTTCCAAGGGCTAAATGGCCAAGGACCAGAACAGCTTTTTCTCACTGTCATACCAAGAAGTGCTGACACATAGATGACTTCATGGAATTCACAAGACTTTCTCTGAGCAAAGACATTAGGTTCAGTCTTTTAAATGTGACACAATATGGATTCCCACTGTATGTTAAGCAAAATTTTGTTAAACACACTATACTATAAGAATATCTTAAAACTCTACAACAGCTGTACTCTATATTCCTAATGCTACTACAATTTAATACAGTTGCTCATAGTGTGGTGACCTCCAACCATCAAATTATTATGTTCTGTTACTGTTGTTAATCATAATGTAAATATCTGATATGCAGGATATCTGATATATGACCCGAAAGAGGCCACAATACACAGGTTAAGAAATGCTTCCCCTACAAAGTAACTATTAGAAGCATTTTGCTGTGTTAAAAGGATTGTCTTACAGTCCTATTGAGTGAAATACTTTAATTGAAATCATATTAAAATATGAATAAATATTTAACATTATATTCAACAATGTTTGAAATTCAACATTGTATTACTCTATTTATCCTAACATAAAAAAGCAACTCATATATTAAGAGTGCTGCTGAGAGGATTAATACACACACACACACACACACACACACACACACACACACACACACACACAGAGAGAGATATATGTGTGTGTGTGTATACAATTTTTTTACAAAAGTGAGTAACATAATACTGTATTTTCCTTGTATTAGTCAAGAGTATGAATATATAAAAGATATTACAAGTAATTTTATATTCAAGAACAGCTATTACTTATATTAGGCAATTACCTGAAACACACAGTAAAGATTTTATTAGTGTCCATTAATGTAACTGTCATATTCAGGTATTGCATAAATGTGGGTCATGTGTAAATGAAGGCTTAATATTAATAACTGTTATTGTATAATATTAAGTAAGATATGTAGGGGAGCATTGCAAATAGAAATATACTATGGACATAAGCTTGATGTACTGTAAATATACACTATGAAATCAGAGTTACAAAGTTAGACATTCATTGATAAAGTAATCATATACATTTATATTTAAAATACAATTAAGAAAACATGCATAATAAAAATATTATATATATTCATACATACATGTCTTCTGAGGTTGTTTGCTAACCCTGAACTCATGATCCTACAGTTTCTTCCTCCTGACTGCTGGCTGAATCTACAGCTGTATATCACCATTTGTAGGTTAATATTTGTAAAATTTGATATAAGTTAATTTTTCATATCCTGCGTTTTACCTGTATAATTCAACTTCTGTTTGTATACATTATTTAAATTGTTACACCCTGTCTCAGCCACTGTTCTTTCTCAGTGAAGAGACACCATTACCAAGGCAATTGTTATAAGACGAAGCATTTAGTGGATGATTTGTTTCCAGTTTCAGAGGTTTAGCATTGCTATCATCACGGGAAGCATGGCAGCATGCAGGCATGCACCGGCATAGTATCTAAGAGCTACACTTAAATCGGTAGGCAGAAAGAGAGACTTTGGACTTGGCATGGATAGTTGAAACCTCAGTGGCCACCACCATTGATACACTTTCTCAAAAAGGCCACAACTCTTAATCCTTCAAAACTTTTCAAATAGTGCCCCTCCCTGGTGACTAAGCAGTCAAATGTATTAATTTACAAGGCCATTCTTATTCAAAGGAACCCACACCCATTGACATAGAGGTTTATATTTAGATCCGTATTTTTTATTTCCTACTTACTTTTTCTGACATTTTTCATGACCTTCTCAATGAAATTTCATGATTTTCTTTTTTATATAGTTAATTCACATTGATACCGTTTTTATAACCATTCATACCTATGCTATGTGTATAGTTTGAGCTAACATTTAAAAAATACTTAGGTTCGACAAAATGTAATTGAATAAATAAATCACCACATCTCTTTTCTTTTATCTTCTACAAATTTCCCACCTCTCAAGGATGTGTTGGAAGTTAGGCGTATTGGCCATCCCTCCTTTCAACTTAGAGCTGGGCCTAAGTAAGGAAAGTTCATCTGTAAATTTTCATGTTGTCGAGTGGAAATGTTGAAGGTCTTGATCTTAAATTCAATGACCTTGGAGATTTAGAATTGATAATTGTTTCATTTTTCAGACCATTGATTCCTTGATACAGTTATAAATGTAGCAAGTAATCTCCCATTATGATAATGCATAGGACTCCTAGACAACAACAAAAAATAGTTAGGAGAATGAGGGAACAGGAACACACCTCAACACAGAAGACTGTACTAGTGTATTCTGCTTCATGAGCCCTGCGAAAGCCTATGAATTAAATCTTGAGTTAGTCTTTCAAGTTCCCAGAGGACTAACGTTTTACACTACTCAACGTGCTTATTTCGAAAAATAATAGATTAGTTGATATTTTCAATTCTGTTTTACTATTCTGATAGGTTGATATCATGTCATGCTGATCTATTATATGTACTTTATAAAGACAGTTTTTAATCTCAAAACAGTATAAAAACACATATTCAAGTGTCATGGCCATGTGCTAAATAGTTTGATATAAGTAGCAGTCTGACTGATCTCTAAATTGCATATCCTGATAAGCACAAAGGTTAACATTCCAACATATTCTTGTATATCTGTTATACAAAGGATTAATTCTTTGTATATTCAAATACTATTCTATATCATACTGCATTGCTTTTACCTGTCAAATTTGTTAACTATTCCATTCCTAAGTGTCAGTTTTGGACAGTTTTGAATATCTGCTGGCTTATATAACTACATATGTCTTCCAGTTCTCCTCTCTCCAATCCTTCCCTCCTAATCTTACAGCTTCTCAAATTAATGACCTGCTTTTACTTGATTATTGTTCCTATAACACACACACACACACACACAAACACACTCACATGTATGCACACACACACACACACACACACACACACACACACAAATATATAAAGAAATACTCAAAACTGTGACCTGCTAAGTCTATTGTTAATGTGTATATACTTTGAAGTTGGATAGCTAATTCTGTGCTCATTCTTAGAAGAAGCTAATTCTCCCTCTTTCAATAGTCATTAGTTTCTTGTAGTTCTTTGTCTAGGTATGGGACCCCATGAAATGTCTCCCTTTCTACATTAACATGTCTATGGATACCCTCAGTGTAGTTCCCTTGTCATTTCGAGGAGACTCAATCTCGTAGGAAATTTTGTCAGTCTCTAGGTATTACAATCTTTCTATTTCCTCTTCTAGAATGTTTCCTGAACCTTAGGTTCAGAATGGTATTGGAGATTTAACATTAGGCTGTCTAACAAAGCCTCAAGAAGAGTGTTTGTGTGTGTGTGTGTGTGTGTGTGTGTGTGTGTGTGTGTGTGTGTATGTGTGTGTGTGTGTTTCATTTTTCAATGGTCTGAAAAATGAAACAATTATCAATTCTAAATTTTCAAGGTCATTGAATTTAAGATCAAGACCATCAAAATTTCCACATGTGCATATATGTATACATAATATATATTTATGTATATACATACATACACACACACATGGAGGCACAGAAACACACACATGTACAGAAATTATATAGTTTGAGCTGTCAATCCTCCCCATAAGAGCCATAAACTATCTAACAATAACTCTAGTACTAGCCTGGAGGAACCTCCTTGAGTTTTTGGTTAGGCAGCCCTAGTGACTCCCAAATGCTCCAGCTATTTGCCCAGTGGTTGAGGTAAGTCTTTATGCTGATGTCATTACATACTACATCACAAGATTCAGATGACTTGAGCTGGATCAAACCTGAATATCTCCTTCCTGTGATTCTGTACAGTACTAGACAGTACTACCCAATCTGCCAAGGAAAGGAAATAATCAAGTCTTCCCAATCTGAGAAGACTATGAACAGCAAAAATTATTCTTATTCATAGATAACATATTCCAGAGTGACTTTTACACTTATTAAAATTATTTATAAATGTTGAAAATCACTTTAACAAATAAGAAAAAAATTGTTCCCGTATCCTGGGTCATCAAGCCTCCACAGGACCAAGGGGCTTCCCTCCCACTGATGGCAGTTTAGGCAATCTTCTGCTACATATGTAGCTGGAGCCATGGGTACCCCCTGTGTACTCTTTGGTTGGTTGTTTAGTGCCTGAGAGCTTTTGGGGTCTGGTGGGTTGATATTATTATTCTTCCTATGAGATTGCAAATCCCTTCAGCTCCCACAGTTCTGACCTTAACGTCCCCATTGGGGTCCCAGCGCTCAGTCCAATGTTTGGATATGTACATCCAAATCTATATTGGTCAGGATGGCTCAGCTGTTACAGTCTAGGCTCACAACCAAAAATAAGAAAATTTTATGTGGATATTTTTGTAAGGTTCATCTGGATTGAACCTAGCTAAGTAAGCATTCCACCACATAGCAATATACTGACTTATTTGGGAGGGATGTTAAAGGAAGAATATAATTCTCACTTTGCAAGCTCTTCCATTTTTCAAGTTACTTAGCAGTGTGAGGAGATCTATGGATGACAAGTTACGAGGGTGTTTCTGAGAATTTTCTGGAAACAGTGATTGACCTTATCTTTGAGTGAAGCAAAGACAGGACTTCTAAAAAGACAGATTTATGTGAATATTCACTACGCCAAATAAAAGTAACTCTGTAGATGATAATGGTAGGATGTGCTTCTCTTCCTAGTTCACTGTCACCTCTCTGACCTGTACATGAAAACACCTGCCCTTCTTGGAGGTTACTGCTTATAATTTACATTGCTAAAATGCGCTGTCATTTATTTAAGAAGCCTTACACTTCAAGTATTTTTTTCCCTTTTAGTACTTGTTTCTGCAATATGATTTACAAAGTACTACTGTGAACTTACCTAACCTAGTTTTTGGTATTAATTTTGCACATTAGTGGGAATAAAAGTACATTCTAATTCCAGCAGTGATTTGTGCCCTCAAGTAATAAGAGTTACTTAGAACCTATCACACTGGTGCTGTAGATCACCCTCATAAACATCACTTTCAGTTTAATAATACTTGTTTTACATTTAAGAGCCAACTGTCACAACTCCAACACAATGCTAACAACAATAATTGTGTTCTACCTTATTGACATTGCCACAAGTTTGTATTCATCTGAATATATGGCTTATGTCTGCACATTTTATGGAGGTCATTTTCTACAAATTTTATTGGGGGAAGAATCTGTCCTTGTATGAGTAAGCAGTTTCAAATTTCCATATCTCATAAATTATTCATTGACTTACATCTTGTCCATTTATGTTTTGTTTATTTATCACTGATGTGGTGATGAGCATTATTGAAAGGACAAAGGTTCTTTTTCACAAGGGAGAGGAGTTCTCAAGTGTAAGGCTATAAACATAACTTATGAACCTCTTCAAAGGTAGAGAAGAATCCAAATGATTTCACTGTTCGGTAACTAAATTCATTTGTGAAAAGTTGGCATCAAATTGGGGAATCATCATACCAGTATATTATTTCTTATTCCTAACACCCTCTTACTGACATTTTGGGCACATTGGATAATATTTAAATGCTAAATTTGTTCAAATGAATGTTCTTGATTTAATACTTCAGAATTTCATATCACCATTTTAAAATTAAAAAAATGAGACAGGCCCAGTTTTTAAAATTTTTTATTAGATATATTTCTTAATATACTTTTCAAATGTTATTCCCCTTCCTGGTTTCCTGTCCATGAGCCCCCATCCCCTCCCCTCCCCCATGCGGGTATTCCCCCCATATTCCTTCCATATTCCACTGAACTGGGGGTCCAACCTTGGCAAGACCAAGGACTTCCCCTTCCACTGGTGCCCCAACAAGGCTACATATGCAGTTGGAGCCCTGGGTCAGTCCATGTATATATATAGTCTTATGGTAGTGGTTTAGTCCCTGGAAGCTCTGGTTGGTTGGCATTGTTGTTCTTATGGGGTTGCAAGCTAATTCAACTCTTTCAATCCTTCCTCTAATTCCCCCCCGAGGGGGTCCTGTTCTCAGTTCAGTAGTTTGCTGCTAGCATTGATCTCTGTATTGGACATGCTCTGGATGTGTCTCTCAGGAGAGATCTGTATGTAGTTCCTTTCTGCATGCATTTTTTAGCTTCATCAATCTTATCTAGTTTTGGTGACTCTATATATATGAGCCACATGTGGAGCAGGCTCTGAATGGCCATTCCTTGAGTTGCTCTAAACTTTGCTTCCATATCCCCTTCTATGGATATTTTTCCCCTTTTAAGAAGGAGTGGGAGCATCCACATTTTGGGCATCCTTCTTCTGAGCTTCCTGTGGTCTGTGGATTGCATCTTGGGTAAATCGAGCTTTTTGGCTAATATCCACTTATCAATGAGTGCATACCAAGTGTGTTTTCCTCTGATTGAGTTACCTCACTCAGGATGGTATTTTCTAGTTCATTCCCTTTGCCTGTGAATTTCATGAAGTCATTGTTTTTAAAAATTATTTATCTTCAGAACTTCTGTTGTTGAAGCTTTCTCAAAAATTTATGTACAACAATGCATATATTAAAACACACATTGCCTCAATATCTTGTTCTAGAATAGTTTACAAGTCTTTGGGTCTTCTTTACTTGAAAATGGGTGTGATTATACATTTAAATCTTCTGTGTATGAGGGTAACTATTAGTTATGAACTTGACTTGTTTTAGGATAACCTTAAAGATACATCTCTCGATATGTCCATGAAGTTGCTTCTAGCTTTAGATACTCTAGATAGGTGGCAACATTCCATGAGCTAGGTGGTTAAATGAATAAATGAGAGGAAGCAACTTGATTGTCAGCATTCATGACTTTTGGCTTCCTGAATACGGATATAAACTATTAAATATGACCACCCTGACTAATAAATTGATGGACCGTATAGTCAATTATGAGTCAAAATAGATTCTTGTTTCTTAGGTTGCTTAAATCAGAGAATTTGTCCCATTAATAAAAAAATGCAAAGATTCCACAGTTAGCTTTAATAAAAAATGTTCATGGTTAATCTGCATATTTTAAAATTATACTTTACAAAGTGTAAGGATGATAAATCTCTCAACAGCATGAAGGCTAGATAGATTGTGACCTGTCTTGATAAACAAAAGGGACAGAAGGCCTGATGGCTATTAATGTGAAAGAGTGGAGTAGGAGTTAATTAATCAGGAGGTAGCACATGGCTCCTATCTTCCCAGAAGACTGACCCCTCTAGGTAAACCACATCGGTCTACGATTAGAAATGAAGTCTATCAAATATAAAAGTTAGTCAGCTTTCTAGAATCTCTAGAGGGGATAATGACCTAGTACTGGGGTTGAATATTTTCCTAATTAAGAGGCATTTCAATGGAATCTTGAAGTTCTCGAAAGTATAGGAAGTCAAAGGAAACTCAAAGTTTAAAGCCTGTTTCATATATAGTCTTCAGCACAGATGTGAAATAGGGGGCAGCCTCCAAGGACTGGTATATCACGGTGAGGTGCTGGAAGCTACATTATGAAGTTTTATAGTAGTGTAATTAAGTTCCAGAAAAAAATGTTCAGCAGGATAGGGGAAGAATCAAAACCATATTCTTGAATAAGTTTTGAAAACTGAGAAAGAATGAAGAGGAATATGAACTTAGAAGCAGGCAAGGCATGAATAATTCTATAACCTGAAGAGTAAAATACACACACACACACACACACACACACACACACACACACCTATTTTAATCTATACAAATTAGAAGAGCAAACAGTACAAAGTTAGAAGCTTAAAACAAACCACACCCTAGAAAAGGCAAAAAAGTAATCTCCTTGCAATGAAACCAAAAGGAGAGAGAGACACACAAACATAATTCCAGCTCTAACAACAACAATAACTTGAAGCAACAATCACTATTCCTTAATATTTCTTAACATAATGGACTCAATTCTCCAATAAAAAGACAAAGACTAACAGAATGGATATGTAAACAAGGCCCGGAATATTGCTGCATAGAGGAGACACACTTCAGTGACAAAGACAATACCTCAGAGTAAAATGTAGGGAAAAATTTCTCCAAGCAAATGGTCCTAAAAACAAACTGGAGTAGCCATTCCAAAGTCAACCCAAAAGGTATCAAAAATGATAAGGAAGGAAACTTCATACTCACCAAAGGAAAAATCCAACAAGATGAACTCTCAATTCTGAATATCTATGCTCCAAATGCAAGGGCAACAACATTCATAAAATAAACTTTAATAAAGTTCAAAGCACACATTGCACCACACACAATAATAGTGGAAGATTTCAACACCCAGCTCTCATCCACGACAAATGATGGTAACCGAAACTAAACAGAGACACAGTGAAACTAACAGAAGTTAGAAACTAAATGGATTTAACAGGTATCTATATAACATTTCAAACTAAAAAAAAAGAATATACCTTCTTAGTACTTCATGGTACCTTCTGCAAAACAGATTATATAATTGGTCACAAAACAGGTCTCAACAGATACAAGAAGATTAAAATAACCTCCTGCATCTTATCAAATCACCATGAATTAATGCCGGTCTTCAATAATGACAATAACAACAAAAACAACAACAGAAAACCCACATACACAAGGAAGCTGAACAATATGGTACTCAGTGATAATGTGGACAAGAAAGAAATAAATTAAAGACTTTTTAGAATTTAATGAAAATGAAGGCACAACATATCAAAATTTATGAGACACAATGAAAGCAGTACTAAGGGGAAAATGCAAAGCTCTGAGAGTTTCCAAAAAGAAACTAGAGAACATACACTAGCAGCTTGACAGCACACCTAAAAGCTTTAGGACAAAAGGAAGCAAATACACGAAGTGGAGTAGACAACAGGAAATAATCAAACTGAGGGCTGAAATCAACCAAGTAGAAACAAAAAGAACTATACAAAGAATCAACAAAACCAGGAGCTGGTACTTTAAGAAAATCAACAAGATAGATTAAACTCTTAGTCAGACTAAACAGAAAGCACAGAGACAGTATCCAAATTAACAAAATCAGAAATGAAAAGGGAGACATAACAACAGAAACTGAGGAAATTCACAAGAGCATCATATCCTATTACAAAAGGCTATAATTAACAAAACTGCAAAATCTGGATGAAGGGGACAATTCTCTAGATAGATAATAGGTACCAAGGTTAAATCAAGATGAGAAAAACTATCTAAACAGTGCCAAATAGAAAGCAGTCATTAAACGTCTCTCAACAAAATACCAATACTCTTCAAACTATTTCATAACATAGAAACAAAAGGAACACTAACCAATTCTTTTTTTGAAGCTGTAATTAAGCTTAGACCTAAACCATGCAAAGGCACAACAAAGAAAGAGCATTTCATACCACTATCCTTTATAAATATCGATGCAAATATACTCAATAAAATTCTTGCAAACTGATTCTAAGAACATATCAAAACTATAATTCTCCATGATCAAATAGGCTTCATCACAGGGATACAGGGATGGTTCAGTATACAGAAATCCATCAACGAAATCCTCTATATAGACAAACTCTAAAAATCCACATGATCATCTCATTAGATGCTGAGAAATCATTTGACAAAGTTCAAAACCCTTCATGGTAAAAGTATAAGCAAGATCCAGAATTCAAGGGCCATGCATCAATATAGTAAAAGCAATATACAGCAAACCAGTAGAAAATATCAAACTAAATGGAGAAAAACTTGAAGCAATCCCACTAAAATCAGGGACTAGAAAAGGCAGCCTTCTCTCTTTGTACCTTTCAATATAGTACTTGAAGGCCTATCCAGAGCAACTAGACAACAAAAGGAGACTACAGGGATAAAAGTTGGAAAGGAAGAAGTCAAAATATCACTATTTGAAGATGATATGATAGTATACTTAAGTGACCCCAAAAGTTGCACCAGAGAATTTCTACAGCTGATAAATAACTTCAGCAAATTGGCTGGGTATAATATCAACTCAAATCAGTAGCCTTCCTCTACTCAAAAAATAAACAGGCTGAGAAAGAAGTTAGGGAAACGACACCCTTCACAATAGTCACATATAATATAAAATACTTTGGTGTGACACTAACCGAACAAGTGAAAAATCTCTATGAAAAGAACTTCAAGCCCCTGAAAAGAAATTGAAGAAGATCTTAGAAGACGAAAAAATTTCCCATGGTCATGGATTAGCAGGATTAATATAGTAAAAATGGCCAACTTGCCAAAAGCAATCTACAGCTTCTATGCAATCCCCATCAAAATTTCTACTCAATTCTTCATAGAGTTAGAAAGAGCAATTTGCAAATTAATTTGTAATAACCAAAAACCCAGGATAGCAAAAAAATTATTCTCAACAATAAAATAACATTTATGGAAATCACCATCCCTTACCTCAAGCTATGTTACAGAGCAATAGTGATAGAAACAACACGGTATTGATACAGTGACAGGCACATAGATCAATGAAATAGAATTGAAGACCCAGAAATGAACCCACACACCTATGGTCATTTGATCTTTGACAAAGGAGCTAAAACCATCCAGTGAAAAACAGCATTTTCAACAAATGGTGTTGGTTCCACTGGAGGCCACCATTTAAAAGAATGCACCTTGATCCATTCTTATCATTCTGTACAAAGCTCAAGTCCACATGGATCAAGGACCTCCACATAAAATGAGATACAGTCAAACTAATAGAAACAACAGTGGGGAAGAACCTCAAAAACATGGGCATAGGGGAAATTTTCTTGAACAAAACATCAATGGTTAAAGTTCTAAGATTAAGAATTGAACAGTGGGACCTCATAAAATTGCTAGCTTCTGTAAGGCAAAGGACACTGTCAAAATGACAAAAAGCAAACCAACAGATTCAGAAAAGTTCTTTGCCAGTTGTACATCTGATAGAGGACTCATATTCAATATATGAAAAAACTCAAGAAGTTAAGACTCCAGAGAACCAAATAACCCTATTAAAAATAGGTTACAGAGTTAAGCAAACGATTCTCAACTGAGGCATATATAATGGGCAAGAAGAAACCAAAGAAATATTCAACATCCTTAGTCATCAGGGAATCAGAGAAATGCAAATCAAAATAGCCCTGAGATTACATCTCATATCAGGCAGAATGGCTAAAAAAAAAAAAAAAAAAAAAAAAAAAAACCTTACATGACAGCAGATGCTGGTAAGGATGTGGAGAAAGAGGAACTTTCTTCCATTTTTGGTGGGATTATAAGCTAATACAACCACTCTGGAAATCTGTCTGGTGATTCCTCAGAAAATTGGACATGGTACTAACTGAGGACCTACCTATACCACTCCTGGGCATATGTCTAAAAGATGCTCCAACATATAACAAGGAAACATGCTCCACTATGTTCACTGCACTCATTTATAATTGCCAGAAGCTGGAAAAAGCCAGATGTCCTGTAACAGAGGAATGGATACAGAGAACATGATACATTTACACAATCAAGTACTACTCAGCTATTAAAAACAATGACTTTATGAAATTCCTAGGAAAGTGGATGGCACTAGAAAATATCTTGAGTGAGGTAACTCAACCACAAAAGTACACATATGGTATACATTCCCTGATAACTGGTTATTAGCCCAAAAGCTCAGATTACCCAATCATACAATTCAGAGACCATATGAAGTTATAGAAGAAGGAAGAACAAAGTTTGGATGCTTTAGTTCTTCTTAGAAGGGGGAACAAAATAATCACAGGAGTTAGAGACGTAGGGACTAGGGAGGAAGAGACAAGAGTGAAAGGGTGCCAGGGTCCAGTATGGGAGGAGACAGGTATGATATACAGAGTTTCGGGAATTTGAACAGAGGTGTGTAGAAATGGGATATGGGGATCTGGGGCTATCTACTAGCAAGTTCCAGGTGCCAGAAAAGCAAGAGGCTCCCAGGACCCAATGGGGATGAGATTAGTTGAAATGCCCAGCAAAGGGGAGGGAGAACCTGTAGAGACCATATCCAGAATTTAGGCAAGGCCCCCATTTGGGGGATTGGGTTACCCATCATTCTCAAAATTTTAACCCCTTATTGATTCTGTCTTAAGGAAACACAGGGACTAAGAGTGGAACAGAGACTGAAGATATTGCCCCACTTGGGGTTCCATCCCATACGCAGCCAACAAACCCAGTCACTATCTGTGATGCCAAGAAATGTTTGCTGACAGGAGCCTGATATGGATGTTTCCTGAGAGGCTCTGTTAGAGTCCTAGAGATACCCTTGAGGATGCTTGCAGTTAACTAGCCAACTGAGCATGGGGCCCCAGTGGAGAATTAGAGACAGGACTGGAGGAGCTGAAATGGTTTGCAACCCCATAGGAAGAACAACATCAATCAACCAGACCCTCCAGAGATCCCAGGGACTAAACCACCAATCAAAGAGTACACTTTGTGGGACCCCTGGCTCAGGCCACATATGTAGCAGAGGACAGATTGTCTAGCATCAATAGAAGAAGTAGCCCTTGGTCCTGTGAAGGCTCGATTCTCCAGTGTAGGGGAATGCCAGGGTGATGAGGTATGAGTGGGTAGGTGGAAGTGGCAGTATTCTCATAGAAGCAGGGAGAATGTGGATGGGATCCAGGGTTTTTGGAGGGGAAACTGGGAAAAGAGATAATATTTGAAATGCAGATATATAAAATATCCAACAAAAAAAAGAGAAAATGGAAATAAAGGAATATGGATGCATAAAAAAAACAAAGGAAAAAAAAACAAAGAAAAACAAAACAACAAAAAAGGTCATTCTCAGTATGACCATGATCTGTTTGGACAATTCAAAATGAACCATGTTATTCATTAAATGTCTGAAGTCTTTTGGAAAATGCTTGATTTTCTTTGAGTTGAAGCTAAAAACCAAAAGCTGAAAGTTCGCCTCCATACTATATTTAATCCCACCCATCCAATTGCAATATCTCCTCCCTCTTTTGAAGCATGCATATGATGCTAGCTGAATACATATTCCAGAATTATTCTGGCTCAACCGTTCTCATTGAAATGGAGTTTGGTCCTCAGTTTTTAAGAAAATTGTAAAACAACAGTGACAGTGTCATTGCTATGTCATGACTGGTCAAGACCGCATCTTATAACGGGCATGTCTATTCTTAGAGATTTACCCAATGATGGGTAATGTTAGACATTTGCTTGTTTCTCTCATATTTTTTAGTACAGTCCTTTCACTTACCCAGTGAAAATCAGCACTGTGGACTTAAATAATTATTCATTTTTATACCCTGAAAGAATGGCATCTCCTGTGGAAAATGCAAACAATCTGAAAAACTAATGGTGCACAGAGTTATTATTTGGCCTCTTTGATTCACAAAACTTTACTAAGCACAGAACTGTGTAAATGACAGTTGAGATACATTTTGTCACAGTTGTCCTTACAGGTGAGCCCAGCTGGACTTGTAATAAATAGACAACCATGTATGTCAAGCTTAAATGAGCACACTTCTACATTCGTCCTTGCAGATGATATTGGCTGCACATTGACAACAATTATGGTCTTGGAAAATTTTCATAGTCTTTTAAAATTTGGCCTAGAAGGTTTTAGAAATCAGAAGAAAACCTTCTGATTCAAAAAACAGCTCAATCAATTTCTAGTAACAAAAGGAAAATCTATGTTAGTAATGGTCAGAGCACACATATAGGTACTACCACAAGCTAGTCTAGCTCCCGTTCTTTTCCTATGTCACTGGAACCCTGAGAAAAGGACTGTACATATTTTAGTAAACTATTGCAGTGGCTTGAAAATAAAACCAATAAAATTTGTTTTCATTTACATCTCCTGGGGTTGTTATTGGGTAACAATAAGACTTTAAAATTAAACTTCTTCAAATTCTTTGAGAGTGAAAATTTCTTCACATGTTATTCCAGAAAGGAATTTTAATCCAGAAATGTGCTCTGGCAGGAGATCATAGCTGAAGACCTTCTAAGTCTGTGTTATTTGACTGCAGTACAGACAGGCCTTCAATGGAAGGTGAGAGAGGAAAGCTAATCTCGGAATTCAAGGCCAACTTACTATAGAGCAAATTTAAGGAGGTAAGAAAAGAGAAAAAGAAAACAGACAAAAGCTTAGTTCCAAGTGTTGTAGTACACACCTTTAATGTCAGATTTCAGGACACAGAGGTATACAGATCTTTGAGCTCAGTCAATCATTTGAGTCACATTCAGTTTGGTGCAATTCAGAGTTAAGGAGTTAGAAGCCACTTTTGTCCAGTTAGTTCAATTCAGTGGAATGGAGTTTGTGTCAGTTAGCGGGCAGTTGGTTCAATGAGAGCAGAAGAGGTGAGTTTGTTTGTGAGTTCAAGTAGTTTAGTGCAGCTCAGCAGAGGCAATTAAAGACAGAGCCTAAGAAGGGCAGAAGAATAAAACAAATGGTCAGGATTAGATTGAGAACAGGCGGAGCAATTCAGTGACAAGCTGAGAGAAGGCAGAGTTAGTTGGAGAGGAGTTTGAAGTAAAAGAGCTGAGTTGAACCAACCAGCCAGAGTTCAGAAAGAGCTAGAAAAGGAGAGCTTATTCAGCTATAAGCCTCCATGACCACTGTTACATCGGGTAAATAAATGTTACATTTGCATTACCTTAAATTTTAAAATAGAGATTTTGCTCTGATACAATCAAAGAAAACAAAAGATTTTCCCCATCTACAAACTCTCAAATATGATTAAATCATAAAATTTGAGGAAGAAATTAGAGGCCGGTATCACTTAATATATGAAATTTCTGGTTAAATCATGAAATATTAAGGAAATTTAAAAATAATATAAATGGAGCTTCGGGAAAGCTATAGACATGTAGAACTAGGAATAAAAACCACAACTTGTAAATTATGAGAAAAGTATATGCTTATTAGCTTATGACAGCTTCTGAAGAAAGGCATATTCTTTGTGGAAATTGCTTGGACCTTGCTTGTATGAAATGTGACAACATAATACCAAACATTACAAAGAACACTAAAACACTGATTTGAAACAACTTCATTGAGCAATATTATTGGTTTACCCATATAAAAAATTAATTTACCCATATAAAAATATTAATTTACCAGATTTTTAAAAGGAGCCTCAGAATTTGTTTAAGTCTTCTTAACATATAAAATGTCTTGCAATTAGTCTGGTAGTATTTTGCCATTCGTTGAAGCCATTTATCACAAATCTTTTTTTTTTTTTTTTTTTTTTTTTTAGTTTTTTAGGGAAGGGCTTGATGCAGAGTTCATGATCCTCTGATCATGGCAATCATCTTGCCTTAGGCACTTGAGTCCTGGAACTAAAGGTATAACTCAACATGCCCAGTTTTTGCACAGTTTTAAAATAGTTGCACCATGATTTATACATCAAATTTCATAAATCAAACTTTAAAGTATTTAGAAACCATCCAATTTTAATTGTAATTAATGTACACCAAAATAGGTTCCACTGTATTAAATAAGACATGTTAGGCTGTTGTCTTTTAACCATGGTAGAGTTACAAATAAAAAAAAATTCAGAAAAGTAATGATTTCATATAATCTACCTATAAAAATCATGTACTTCTCTTCACTTTCATAATTTTGATTCTTTTTTCACTTTCATTTTCAGAAGGGTCTGGTTAAATTTTCCAGATATTTCTAGTACATATATTATATGGTGAGCATTTCAATTTTATATAGATTATTGTTTCCTGTCTGACTAGAATTGTGAAAGTTATTTCATCCTGAACCAAATATTTATGATTTTTATTTATGCGTGTGAACAATTTCATTCCCCCAAGGGTGAAACTGAAGAATGACTGCTGTTCTGAGCTTATTCTCACTCACAAGATGATCACTGTGGATGTCCGGGAAAATGTGCATGGCACAGCATGTACTTACGAGTTTTTAATCATCGGATTTTGATGACCAAGTGCCAAACCTCAGCCCTGTAATGAACTGCTAGCACACTGGATGCAAATATTTGTAATTACCTAAAATCGATGTTTTTGACCGGTCCAAATAAGCTTCATTTTTGCCTAGGAAAATGGAAATTGGATGTAATTTTGAAACTTACCAAATGCATTTTATTGTTTCAAATATTGAAAGGAGTATTTCCTCTGAGGGTTTTTCCTTCCTGGTGGCATCACAGATTCTGACAGTCATGCTTCATCTTGTCAACCAAGACACTTTCATCAACTCATAATGAAAATGGGCTTGACTAGAGCCTGCTGCAAACACGGCACTTTCGACATAGAGCTGACACGCAGTTGACACAGTGTCACACTCCAAGATTGCTCACGTCTATATACCTTCTCCTAGAAACACTGCCATTGCCTAGTGGAATAAAATTATCTTTACTACATTTTCTAAAAATGAATACGAATGAGAGGCCAATGAATGCAATTTTGAAATGAGGTCATTGAACAATTTAAAGACTGTAACTAGCAGATTCTTGGCTCTGAAAAATTCTTTAAGATAATAGAAATAAAAAACTAAATTATCTGCCAGCCATAGAAATTATACTTTGGGAAGATTTATTCAAAATAGTGTCATACTGAGGGCTTTTATTTTATTTTGTTCACATTTGTCTTTTTTCTGAAAGAAATCACACACACACACACACACACACACACACACACACACACACACGCACTGTATGTTAACCACTGGATCTTAATGACAAAGGTTACCCAAAATTCCTTTACCTACTTCTTCCTCTTGCTTGAGGAATGGTGTCCGTTCTTAGCCTTCTTCCTATCTCCATATTTTAGAAAGTCATATTCCAAATTTCTAAGCATATTTCTTAAGTATATATACGTGTAAAATATGCTGATAATTGGATGTAGAAGATGGCTAGCTGAATATTTCTTACAACAGTAAACCTTCAGATGCGTTCAAAGAACATTTTTGTTAGATCCAGTAAGGGCAGCAAATGCAAATGCAGATGAACATCTGGGTTCTGTGTTGATAATGAATGTTCACAGGGGAATATGCTTCCTTAGCTTCATGATGTAATTACTGCAGCTTTCTTTTCTAATAACTACTGTCCACATATTTTCTTTTAATTTGTGTGTATTTATCTGTGGTATGTGCATGTATGTTCACAAGTTTGTAGATGTATGTGTGCATGGTTGAACACCCATAGGTTAATACATACACATGGAGGACAGAAATGATGATGAATGGTTTTCTTAATTGTTTCCCGCCTTATGAATCATGGCAAGGTCTCAAAACTGAACACAGAAGTTACCAATTCAGCTAGTCTTGCTACTTAGCTTGGCTCAGGAACCTGTGTTTCCAACAGAAATATAGTTAAATTGCAACCAGAAACTGCTACAATAGGCATTTCTTCTTGAATGGCATGAGGAAATAGACTGAAATTTATTCAAGAAGTAAAAATTACTTCCAAAACCTACCCCAAAAATTTAATTACTTGATTCTATCAAGATAGAGTAATTAGAACTTATTTAACTGTGACTAAAATTATCTCAAGTCTATTTTAAAATCTTGATGATACATTGAATTTAAGGTACTGACAAGATCCCTAGGGAAAGCAAATTAATGACAGAAAACCTATGAAAGCCGCCTGTTAATGCCAAGAGTAATTTCTGTCAACAAGCTACATTGGAAATTCAACCAAATTCAAAATCAATTGGAAGTTTTCTGCAGTATTTGAGCAAAATTAAACATATAATCTTCTTTGATCTATGGTAAATACGTATTATATATAAAACCTAATAACAAAGTCATAACATCTATGAACAGAAACAACAAGATCAGCAATGGTCATAAAATAATCTTAAGCGATCATAATAATAAGTGCATCTTTTCATAGGATGATAGGGAAGTGAAAACAGTGTATTTACTTCAGACCAGAAATGTGTATGTGTGTGTGTTTCTGTCTGTCTGTGTCTGTCTGTCTGTGTATGTGTGTGTATGTATGCATGTGTGTGTGTCTGTGTGTCTCTGTGTGTGTGTATGCATGCATAATGTTGCATGCTTGTATTACAGAATATTAAAAATGAAAAATTATACTATTAAGGTAAAGTAAGTCATTGCTCTTTTCTGAAGAGAAAACCTAATGAAATAAAATGATAAAATGTGAACTGAGCATTGAACTGTTGGGACAGCTTGAAAATACTACCTTATGTCCATTTTGTGTCCTGGAAATAGGTGTGAATTTAAAAAGTTTTATTAGAAAACAGCAAAGATTTTTAAAAAATAGATGTATAGTGTAAATTTGTAGGCCTAATTCTCGCACGCAGTAGAACAGTATAAAAATTAAATATTATGAAGTCAATCTCAATCCAACATCATGAAATAAACTATGTAAAAAGCAATGTAAGCCCCTAAGTCAAATAAACTGTTATACCTGGTGAATGAACATGAACAAATTGATATATTTTATGAAATAAATAATACATGTGTGGATGGTATAAAATATTTCATATGGCGTTAAGAATATCACTACCCAACTGGAAATTATGTTGAAATTTCCTTCCAAAATTAAAGTTAAAGGAGATTTCATAATACATCAATACTTTGTTAGGACAGAAAAAAAAGATAGTAATAGATATGAGAAACTTTTCCCCATTTTTCTTCTCTCTAAACCTATTTCTATGTTTCTAATGATTTCATCTATTAAAACACATTTAAAAGTCACTAACTTCTTTCCCAAGGTTGGACTCCCAGTGCACGGGAATATGGGGAGGGCAGTAAGGGGGATGTATGGGGGGAGGGGAGGGGATGGGTCTTATGGACAGGAAACCAGAAAGTGGAATAACATTTGAAATGTAAGTAAAGAAATATATCTAATAAAAATTTTTAAAAAGTAATCTACAGTCTGCAGCATATAATGTGCTTGATAGATAATAATTTCAAAATTGCAGAAATTACAAAGGACGCATACTGCAGTAGATTACTAAGAGTGTACACAAAATGGCATTGCATCTCTCAGCTCGAGAGTGTGAACTCTCTTACAGGTGTCATTATCCCCAACACAGAAACAAAACAAGTAGTTAGAGCTGAAATGCCTGAAGTAGGCAGCATAGCAGGCAGAAGAAAACCAAGACAGACTGGACAAATCTCAGAACATGCTACCATGCCCTACCTTAGAAACTATAATAACACTAAATGTGAATGTTTTATAAAATGCACTAAGAACAAAATAGAGGTCATCCAAAAGAATAATTAGCTTAAATATGTAACACAAACTGATGAAAGTTTTAATAATAATCAAATGAAAGCTCAGAATTTCCTTGACATCAAAAAGGTCATTTGGCAACAATGAATAGTAACTACCTATGTTCAAAGAAAATGATAAGTATATTTCATATAATGTGATGAATTAATAAAGGAAATGTAATAGATACTGTTTTTCAATACCTGAATCAAACTGATAGAACTGAAGGGGCGATGCAGACTGTTTAATGTGCACTTACTTGAAGAGCCAATAGCAGTCAGCCACATTCTCATCATAATTTATATCATTAGGCATCAGAATCTCAAAGTTGATGTTAAAAATTTATATGCTTCATTTGTAGCTCACTCAACCAACATCCTCAGAATGCATATTTTATTTTATTACTCTTTTTTTATTAACTTGAGTATTTCTCATATACATTTCGAGTGTTATTCCCTTTCCCGGTTTCCGGGCAAACATCCCCCTCCCCCTCCCCTTCCTTATGGGTGTTCCCCTCCCCATCCTCCCCCCATTGCCGCCCTCCCCCCAACAATCTAGTTCACTGGGGTTATTACTCTTTTTTAATTTTATTTTTCTTGAATGTTTTATGGATTTTCATTTCGAATGTTATCTCCTTTCTTCCCTCTCCCATACCCCCTTCCCCTGCTTCTATGAGGTTGCTCCAACTCCCACCCACCCACTCAACCTCAGTGCCCTGGCATTACACTACACTAGGGAAACGAACTTTCACAGGACCAGTGGCTTTTCCTTCTATTGATGCCAGATAGTGCCATCCTTTGCTACCTATGTAGCTGGAGTCATGGGTACCCTCCCTGTATACTCATTGGTTGGTGGTTTAGTCACTGGGAGCTCTGGTGGTATCTGGTTGGTTAATATTGTTGTTCATCCTATGGGGTGGCACCCCATTCAGCTTCTTCAGTCTTGTCTCTCACTTCTCCATTGGGGTCCCCCTGTTCAGCCCAATGGTTAGCTGCAACCATCCACATCTGTATCAGTAGGGCTCTGGCAGAGTCTCTCAGGAGACACCCATATCTGGCTTCTGTCAACAAGCACTTTGTCTACCATCAGCAATAGTAACTGTGTTGGTTGGCTGCATGTGGGATAGATCCCCAGGTGGGCAGTCTCAGGATGACCTTTTCTCAGTCCTGGCTCCATTCTTTGTCCCTGTATTTCCTCTCATGAGTATTTTGTTCTCCCTTCTAAGAAGGAGTGAAGCATCCACATTTTAGTCTTCCTTCTTCTTGAGCTTCATACGATCTGTGAATGTTTTCTTATGTATTCCAAGCTTTTGGCCTAATATCCACTTACCAGTGAGTGCATACCATGTGTGTTCTTTTGTGACTGGGTTACCTCACTCGGGATGATATTTTCTAGTTCCATCCAATTGCTTAAGAATTTCATGCAGTCGTTTTTAATAGCTGAGTAGTACTCCATCGTGTTTCTTATGTTGGTGCAGCTTAATTTCCAAGATGTGCCATTAACTGGTCACCATATTATTGTGTATTAAATAAAAGCCACTCATCCAAGTCACTTGCTATAGCCGCAGTTTAGTTAAACCATTTAAAGAAGTTTTAAAAAGTATTCTAAATGTTTTGTAACATTGTTGACTTTTCTAAATAGAGCAGCAAACCACATGGATAAGCTGCTATCTCTAGCAATTTACAAAGTCCTTTGGAAATTTATTTCTTACTCCTCTGACATGAACAATCTTTCTCTCCCTAAGTGTGTCCCTTGAGCCTTAGGTCTAAGAGTTCTTTGGTAGATGTGTTCACTGGGGCTGGACACTACACTGTCAGTTTTGTCTTTGTTTGACCAGATATGGTTATCTGTAATCATGCCCATTTGTTGCAAGTTATGTTTGTTTTAAAAAACATCTTAAGAGTAGTAATTTAAAGTATAATACATGCATTTGGAAACAATGTTGCTTAAATGTGAAACATTAGAATGTGTCTTGCACTGAATGAAGATGAAAGACAGCCATTAGAAATTGTGCATTCATCTGCATTAAAGAAGAAGAAATATCCAGCAATGTCTTCAATTTCCACCAAACAATGCAGAAAATGAACCTAAAATGGCTATGAAATAATTATAACAAAAGGTGTAGTAAAGACCAGGGAATCATATTCACTATATCTAAAACAAAATAGAATATAAATGAACCAGTTTTTAAAGAAGATTTTAAAACTGGTTAAACAGAAAATAGAAATAAAATTATAATGTCTTATCCAACAGAGAACAGGCATACAATTACAGTAATACTGGCAAATTTCATAAATAAGGAGCAGTAAGAATTTTATGAAAATAAATTATAAATAATGCAAATAAATTCTGGAAAATGTAACAACTAATGGAAACTAAGAGGAAATAGTTGTTTTTGTGTAACCTATGAACGTTGGGAAAATGGCTTTGAATTTCTTGATATGTGTGCTGGAACGTGAACTTGGGTCCTTTGCAGGAGCAGTTTATCCTCTTAACCACGGTGACATCCTTCAGCCCACGTTGCCCACATTATTGATTTTTCAGTTATTTTGTGCTAATTATGGAACACATATTATGAAGGTAGGTTAGCCGAAAGAAAACTAAAGCAAAAAAGAACCCTGAGAAGTAGAATAAGAAAGACCTTTGAGTCATTAGTCAGTGAATAATTATATTTTCACTTTTTATTTTTATTAAGCATAAAACCTAAGTATGCTTGCAGTATTTCAGGAGAATTTTTGAGGACATGTAAAAAATTATTGTAGTGTATCCTTCCCAAACTTGCTCTTCCCAGGTTTGCATGAACATCTGATGCATAGGTGTATGGACAATCAAAGACTAAAATTCAAGGTATTTTATATCAATGCTTCATCATGAGTAGGGTCAAAGCACATGCATTTCTATGGTACAACCTGCCTCTCTGTGGCCTGATTAACATTGATCCAATGAGCAGGAGAGAGTGAGATGTGGGTCTATGGAGAGGGATCCCAGAGGGTTAGGGGTACATGCAGGTAGTCTCTGTCCTACCTTACATCTCAATAGGAAGAGCATAGATGAATTATTCGAGACTATTCTTACCAATACAGTGAACCTTCTAGGGGGCACAATAGTCTCAGATTCAGATAATTTATTTTTCTTTCCTACCGATGTGAATGTGTAAGGCTAAAGCCCTTACAAGACAGAATGCAGCCTTCTTGAAGTCAATATGCATAGAATGCAATGCTCTAAATGGTTGTGATGGAGATTTCGATGTCCGTGCAACTGAGACCATTCATTCTCTGAGGGGATGCCACGGAGTTACTGCATTATTATTGAGGCTCATATATGCAGGTTATAGTTTTACTGCAGGATAAAACAACAACAACAACAGCAGCAGCAGCAGCAGCAGCAGCAACAACAGCAACAACAACAACAACAGCAGCAGCAAAATCACTTAAATTCATTTTGGTTTCCATTTCTTACTCATATCATAAAATATTTCTGAATTGTGTTTAAAATGTCTAAACACTGTATTTATAAAACATTCTATGGATTGAAGTATATATGCTTCCTCTTTGTATGTCTACATGTCTGTGTTCTGAAATATAACTTTACCGGTATGTTTTTTTTTTTTTTCCTCAGAAGGCCAAGGATGGTGGGCTTTTTTTTTTTTAATTAACTTGAGTATTTCTTATATACATTTCGAGTGTTATTCCCTTTCCCGGTTTCCGGGCAAACATCCCCCTCCCCCCTCCCGTTCCTTATGGGTGTTCCCCTCCCAACCCTCCCCCCATTGCCGCCCTCCCCCCATAGACTAGTTCACTGGGGGTTCAGTCTTAGCAGGACCCAGGGCTTCCCCTTCCACTGGTGCTCTTACTAGGATATTCATTGCTACCTATGGGGTCAGAGTCCAGGGTCAGTCCATGTATAGTCTTTAGGTAGTGGCTTAGTCCCTGGAAGCTCTGGTTGCTTGGCATTGTTGTACTTTTGGGGTCTCGAGCCCCTTCAAGCTCTTCCAGTTCTTTCTCTGATTCCTTCAATAGGGGACCTATTCTCAGTTCAGTGGTTTGCTGCTGGCATTCGCCTCTATATTTGCTGTATTCTGGCTGTGTCTCTCAGGAGCGATCTACATCCGGCTCCTGTCGGTCTGCACTTCTTTGCTTCATCCATCTTGTCTAATTGGGTGGCTGTATATGTATGGGCCACATGTGGGGCAGGCTCTGAATGGGTGTTCCTTCAGTCTCTGTTTTAATCTTTGCCTCTCCCTTCCCTGCCAAGGGTATTCTTTTTCCTCATTTAAAGAAGGAGTGAAGCATTCACATTTTGATCATCCGTCTTGAGTTTCGTTTGTTCTAGGGATCTAGGGTAATTCAAGCATTTGGGGTAATAGCCACTTATCAATGAGTGCATACCATGTATGTCTTTCTGTGATTGGGTTAGCTCACTCAGGATGATATTTTCCAGTTCCAACCATTTGCCTACGAATTTCATAAAGTCGTTGTTTTTGATAGCTGAGTAATATTCCATTGTGTAGATGTACCACATTTTCTGTATCCATTCCTCTGTTGAAGGGCATCTGGGTTCTTTCCAGCTTCTGGCTATTATAAATAAGGCTGCAATGAACATAGTGGAGCATGTGTCTTTTTTATATGTTGGGGCATCTTTTGGGTATATGCCCAAGAGAGGTATAGCTGGATCCTCAGGCAGTTCAATGTCCAATTTTCTGAGGATCCTCCAGACTGATTTCCAGAATGGTTGTACCAGTCTGCAATCCGACCAACAATGGAGGAGTGTTCCTCTTTCTCCACATCCTCGCCAGCATCTGCTGTCCCCTGAGTTTTTAATCTTAGCCATTCTCACTGGTGTGAGGTGAAATC